>NC_057799.1:63775844-63908738 GCF_018294505.1 Triticum aestivum
CATCTTTGGCAAGGACGAATGGTTCGTCAAGGTAACCAAGATTGTTGAAATCCACCATTGTCATTCCGTATTGCTCGTCCACCTTTACCCCACCTCCTGTTAGCTTGAACCATTTGCACCGGAACAAAGGGACCTTAAAGGAGGGTCCATAGTCAAGTTCCCATATCTCCTCTATGTAACCATAATATGTGACCTTTCGCCCATTCTCGGTTGCTGCATCAAAGCGGACACCACTGTTTTGGTTGGTGCTCTTTTTATCTTGGGCGATGGTGTAAAATGTATTCCCATTTATCTCGTACCCTTGGAAAATCGTTATAGTCGAAGATGGTTTCTTGGCCAACATGTACAGCTGATCTCCAACATCATTGTCATTCATTAAATGTTTTCGCAACCAACTGCCGAAAGTCTCCATGTGGGCCTTTCTAATCCAGGATTCAAGCTTCCCCGGGTTGTCCGAGCATAAAATATTCTTGTGTTGCTCGAAGTACGGAGCCACAAAGCTGGAATTTTGCAGAACTGTGTGGTGTGCTTCAGTCATAGAATGACCGTCCATACATATCGTGGATTTCCTTCCGATCTTGCCTTTTCCACTTAGTCTCCCCTCGTGCCGCGATTGAGGAATACCAATCGGCTTAAGGTCAGGAACATAGTCAATACAGAACTCAATTACCTCCTCATTTCCATAGCCCTTGACGATGCTTCCTTCTGGCCTAGCACGGTTACGAACATATTTCTTTAATACTCCCATGAACCTCTCAAAGGGGAACATATTGTGTAGAAATACAGGACCGAGAATGGAAATCTCTTCGACTAGGTGGAGCAGGAGGTGCGTCATAATATCGAAGAAGGATGGTGGGAACACCAACTCGAAACTGACAAGGCATTGGACCACATCGTTCTGTAACCGTGGTAGATCTTCTGGATTGATTACCTTCTGAGAGATTGCATTGAGGAATGCACATAGCTTCACAATGGCTACTCGAACATTTTCCGGTAGGAGCCCCCTCAAAGCAATCGGAAGCAATTGCGTCATAATCACGTGGCAGTCGTGAGACTTCAGGTTTTGGAACTTTTTCTCCGCCATGTTTATTATTCCCTTTATATTCGACGAGAAGCCAGACGGGACCTTCATACTGCTCAGGCATTCAAAAAAAATGACCTTCTCTTCTTTGGTAAGAGCGTAGCTGGCACGACCTTGAAACCATTCCGGATGCCGGTCATCTGGGTCTTTCAAAAGTTGCTGGTCCTGCCGTGCTTCCTTTGTATCATTTGTCTTCCCATACACGCCCAAGAAGCTTAGCAGGTTCACGCAAATATTCTTCGTAACATGCATCACGTCGATTGCAGAGCGGACATCTAGGACTTTCCAATATTCTAGCTCCCAAAATATAGATTTCTTCTTCCACATGGGTGCGTGCCCGTCAACTCCCCGCGGAACTGATTGTCCGCCAGGACCCTTTCCAAAGATGACTTTCAAATCCTTGACCATATCAAATATCTCAGCACCAGTACGTTCCGCAGGCTTCGGCCGGTGATCTGCCTTGCCGTTGAAATGCTTGCCTTTCTTTCTTACGTTATGATTTCGGGGAAGAAATCGACGATGACCCAGGTACACGTTCTTCTTACAATTAACCAAACGTACACTTTCAGTCTCATGTAAGCAGTGCGTGCATGCATTGTATCCCTTATTTGTCTGTCCCGAAAGGTTACTGAGAGCAGGCCAATCGTTGATGGTTACAAAAAGCAACGCTCGTAGGTCAAATTCCTCTCCTTTGTGCTCATCCCAGACACGTACACCAGGTCTGGCCCACAACTGTAAAAGTTCTTCAACTAATGGCCTTAGGTACACATCGATGTCGTTCCCGGGTTGCTTAGGGCCTTGGATGAGAATTGGCATCATAATGAACTTCCGCTTCATGCACAACCAAGGAGGAAGGTTGTAGATGCATAGAGTCACGGGCCAGGTGCTATGGCTGGAGCTCTGCTCGCCAAAAGGATTCATGCCATCAGTACTTAGACCAAATCTTATGTTCCTTGCGTCAGCTGCAAAATCTTTGAACACTCTGTCGATCTTTCTCCATTGCGTTCCATCAGCGGGGTGTCTCAACTCCCCGTCGGACTTACGGTCCTCTTTGTGCCATCGCAACGACTTGGCATGCTTTTTGTTCATGAACAGACGTTTCAACCGTGGTATTATAGGAGCATACCACATCACCTTGGCGGGAACCCTCTTCCTGGGTTTCTCGCCCTCAACATCGTCACCAGGGTCATCGCCTCTGATCTTATAATGCAATGCAGTGCATACAGGGCATTCATTCAAATTCTCGTATTCACCGCGGTAGAGGATGCAGTCGTTAATGCATGCATGTATCTTCAGAACCTCTAAACCTAGAGGGCAGACAACCTTCTTTGCTTCGTACGTACTGGCGGGCAACTCGTTATTCTTCGGAAACATATTCTTCAACATTTTCAGCAAATTTTCAAATGATGAGTCACCTACACCTTCCTGTGCCTTCCATTTTAGCAAATCCAGTGTGCAGCCCAGCTTTTTCAGACTATTATCGCATCCTGGATACAACGACTTTTTGTGATCCTCTAACATGCGATCCAAATTCTCCCTATCCTTGTCAGTTTCGCAGCGTCTCCGTGCATCAGCAATGGTCCGACCAAGATCATCAGCGGGCTCATCATGTGCCTCTTCTTCACCTTCACCTAACCCTTCCCCACCTTCAGCATCATCCTCCATGAAAGTATCACCGAAATGATCATGATAGTTGTCATCGATATCATCCCCTTCTTCATCTTCTTCCATTCTAACCCCTCTTTCTCCATGCTTGGTCCAACAATTATAGCTTGGCATGAAACCGTGCCGAAGCAGGTGCATGTGAACGTCTCTTGAGGAGGAGTAACCCTTCTGATTCTTACAGACAGCACATGGACAGATAATAAAACCTTGCTGCTTGTTCGCATTTGCCACTACGAGGAAATCTTTCAAACCCGTAGTGAACTCGCCGGAGAGTCGGGGACCGTACATCCATTGCCGATTCATCTGCATTATTATTATATAAAGTATATAATTAACCATCATGCATTTGTTAAACTAACTAGCTAGAAATAATACAAATTAAACAATGAACTACACACATGCATATTTTATCAATGACACATGAAAGGTTCAAGTTGCTAACCGCGATCGCGGAGGAAAAATAAATGAGAAAGCTCAAGTGTGGCTCGGACACTTCATATCATGTTTGTTTCAGGCTCTCGGGCATTTCATCGAACACCTTGTGTGCATAGGAGGAACCAAAAGCAAACCCACCACCCCCTTTTGAAAATTGTGAAGTGAGCTGAGTGAAGTGAAGTGAGCTGAGTCCTATATATAGGGATGGGCCTTTAGTCCCGGTTGGCCTGGCCAACCGCGACTAAAGGCCTTCGGGGACCTTTAGTCCCGGTTGGCCAGGCCAACCGGGACTAAAGCCCCTCCCGTCCGCCAGCTGGATGGGCCTTTAGTCCCGGTTGGCCTGGCCAACCGCGACTAAAGGCCTTCGGGGACCTTAGTCCCGGTTGGCCAGGCCAACCGGGACTAAAGCCCCTCCCGTCCGCCAGCTGTCGACCGAGCGCGCTGGGCCCAGATAGTTGGTCACGGGTCTCCTCCCGAACCGCGACTAAAGACCCCTTTTGTCGCGGTTCGATTATTTTGGGGACTAATGGGGGCGTATGAAAGCCTATTTTTCTACTAGTGGCAGCAACGCGCGCGATCATGATCTAGTAACTCGCAAAACAAAAATGCGTCCTCTAAGCATGAGATCACCTAGATTTGATGAATTATTCCTCGGTACCGTATAGAGTAGAGATCCTACCAAGACATTCCATTGGGAATAATTAAAGGTAATCCCTCTGTTTCTAAATATAAGACATTTTAGAGATTTTAATGGGGACTACATATACAGATTTTAATAGTCGCTTAATTTGCTTTGTATGTAGTCTATATTGAAATCTCTAAAAAAGACATATATTAAGAAATGAAGTAAGTAGTACTATATTTGAAACGACATATTTAGGAATGGAGTAAGTACTATAATTGAGAAGATACGGCAATAGAATACTTACCATATGTGTAACTTAACCTCGTCAGCCGCTCCTATTTATATACCATGACCAAACAGACGTACCCGACCATAGCTAGCGAAACACGGGAGAAAGCCCTGGACTAGAAACCACAAATCGATCCAAGAATCGCTAAGCTCGATCGATCGCCGTAACAGTGGTGCCGACACAGCATGGCGACCAGAGCTGCGTCTCTTGCTCTCGGTGCTCTCCTCGCACTCTCCCTAGGTTGGACCCTCTCTCTCTCCGTTTCATAATTCTTGTCGTGATTTTAGTTCAAACTACTGGTTAACTAATCTGTGCTTGTTTACATACACGATGCCTCAGTGTGTCAGGCAGTCTCTCGTGTGGATCCTGCCGGAGGGGTGGCGGTGCAAGGGTACCCGTGCGGCAACGTGGTCGTCATCCGCGTCCCGCACGACGGCGTCTGCCAGCAGGACCGTTGCGGCGGGCTGTGCGTGGAGCAGTTCATGTGGAAGTACCCGGGCATCAAGGCCGTCATAGGCGATTGCACGGCGGAGAATACCCACGAATGCATCTGCTCTTTTCTTTGCTAGTTGAACTTGATGTACAAGGGTAGTAGCCAATTTTGTGATGTTGTTTGGCTCGGAGGAAATAAAACTTGCTGCACATTCTTTTCTTTTTTGCTTTGTCAGCCCTAGCTATTTTGTTCTTGAGAATATATAATTCGGCCATATATGGACGGGCTCCAAAAAAGGACTTCTTGTTGCCACGGGTAACAACACACTATTATTGGAGGAAAATAGAACGAGCAAGAAACGAGCAGATGATAGAGATCGCTCAGATCTGACACCTACCATGACCACGCCATCCGTAGTCAACGTACGCATAACTGTGCCTTGCCGGCAGAGAAAGAAGCCGGCTTCGCGAAGATGGACGAAATTGTGGCCACCACGTCTGAACATGGGAGGCCGCCGCCACTTGGGTCACATGAAGGCCACCATCGAGGCGATGCCGGCGTACACAGCCGGTGTCTTGCCCGGTCGCAGGCCACCATCGCCTCCTTCCCTCCGGCTAAAGCACATCGCGGTGGCTGCACTCCGATGTGCGGTGTTGCCGAGCATGGGGAAGCGAGCCGCCCTTTGCGCTGAAGCATATACCTTTGTGGCTCTTGATAGTCCGATGAGCGGGCTGCCAGACATGCGGAAGACAATGAAGATCCGCCGCGGCCGGCCGTAGACTAGTCAAGGGAAAGTATATCCGCCGGCGCCGGCTATAGACTAGTTTTACCTTAGTCCAGTATAGTTTTTAGTTAAAAATTGTCAAAAATGTAATGAATTTTGGCCGGTTTATATAAAATCAGGCGTGTTTGCATTAATTCCGACTGATTAGTTCAAACAGGGGTTGAAATATAAGCGGGCAGCTTTGTACGGTGGCCTTTGGCATATCAGTATCCGCGGACTGGCCTCTATCTACGGATAGATGACGGAGTAAATTTGAAGTTTAGTGTTGAAGATGCCCTGAGGCTACCGCAGTTGCATGTTGTTACAAATCCTTTCACGTTTGGCTCCAAGTTGGGAAGCTAATTATGATCATGGGCTCTCCTTGGGGTGGGCGCTGAGAAATTTACGCCAAACTCATAGGTACAGAGGGAGTAATAACATAAGAGTATCTATAGCCGGACGCCCCAACCCCCCTTATACGTTCAGGCGGACGGCCCGGTCAGTGATCGGCCACAAAAAAGCGATCCAGATGGACGCCTCAAACGGGTCTCAAATGCCCGGACCGATCGACACCTCTCATATCCGACCCAAAATGCCCGGGCGCGTCCGCCACATCGGACTGGGCCCACGCTGGTCAACCTGACCCTACATATATTCCTCTCCATCCGCTATCCGGGCCAAACCCTAGCCACTTCACTCCAACTCCCTCCACTTTCCTCTGCCACCCAAGCTCCCGTCCGGCGATCTCCAACCTTCTTCGGCATGGTGGACAGCGGATCCAACGATGACCAGTACCGATCTGTTGACTTGGGTGTCGTCTTATGAGGTTTGGAGGAGGCAATTGCCGTCCGCATTGCACTCTGCCGCTTCCCGGGAGGATAGCGCCCGACCAACAGCGGGATCTGTCCGGCCCGAGTCCATTGCATGGCGCATTGGGCGCTCGAATCCTCCTGCGCCGGATAATTGCGGTCCTCTTGGGAGCCTTCCAATCTCCATTTCCCCATCACCAGTCTGCTGGAGTATGAGTCCTACTGGGACCAATGTGCCCGCCTGGGAAGGAGAGCATGAGGGCGGCGGAGGCCCGCCTCGCTACCGACATGGCGGCGGCGGAGGCAGTTGATGCGGTGGTGCGGGCGGCCACAGAGAAGGAAGGTATCCAGGCCCACATTATAAAGAAGCGGCAGCGGAGAAACACACGCGCCCTTGACTGATAGCAGAATCGGGCGGTCCATGCCATGGATGGAATGCCTCCAAAGAGGAGAAGGAGGACATCCACGGGTCGGACAACATCGACTATGAGCAGATCTGGCTCGATCTGTACTGCGTCTTCGACCGCTACTTCCACGAGATAGACGGCAAGGGCGCCGGGAATGGCAAGGACAGTCATGGATGATCTTCTAGTCAATAGCTAGCATGCAGATTAAACATGTCAATTTTTGGTAGTCCTATGGCATGTCCTGATGTAGTAGCCAGACGATGTGTGTAATGCATCGTTTACGTAGTTGCATGGGTTTGTATGGATTTGAGGTATGTTAATTGAGGTATCCGGTTGTGAGAAGGAAAACTTGAGACATGACTGGTCAGTGTCCGCGGGCGCGTTCGTGGGCCTTTGAGGGACCGAATTTGCCAAGTTCGATCGTAGATGCTCTAACGGGTCTCCAACTTATCTTGTGGCCTTTTATCAAGACACAAAGAGTCTGCACAAAAGTGTGAACAAATGACGGATAAGCTTGCATTTGCAATCAACATTTGTACAACTTTTATAAGTTCCTTTTGCAATACAGACCAAAGATTTGCCTCATCTATTAATTATAACAAGGTTTTGACGAAAATATACCAAAAATACAAAGAGAGTTACTCCTGGAATTCACATTTCACAATAAATCACAACTATCATTATCTCTTGTACTCTCCTAGCTAATAAATACATGTCCGGGCTGCCCGCGAGGGGTATGTTAAATCAGCACGGAAAATTATCTGTGCCGGGGACCGGACCCTCTCTCTAAGTTGCTTAGCCATTGCTTTTTGGGCATCCCTCTATGTTGGAAAGAAGCCCCCTACTGGAGGAGGTATTGGGATTCTTGTGTCACAACCCTTACATGGATATTGACCGTCTGTCAGAAGAACCGTCTTCAAGTCTGGAGCATGACCCATCACGGTACTTACAAATAAAAAGTGTTGCTCCACTAGGGGCCGAAAACCACCGAACTACAACTCTTTCAATTGCCACTTGTGACAGCTGGTGAACCCAGGCAACTTCCATGAAGGTTCCACTCTCTGAGCACCAAAACATCTTATTCTTGCTTCATCACCCTCCTGGCATGGATGTTCAAACATCTGCATTCAACCACCAATACCTAAATTATAAGGGGTTATGGTAGGATTCTAATCAAAGCCAAAGAGACTACAATGGTGCTTTGAGTCAGATAGACTTGTACACATTCTAACTAAAAGTTGAAAAGAATGAGTAGAAGTACCTCAAAATCAAATGTCTCGACAGATAGAGCAGCTTCGATGAGATTTAATGTCCATAATAGGTCAAATTTTGTAAAGACACCATGAATAGTCAGCTTTCTTAGCTTGTTGAATGCAGTGCGTAGGTATTTTCCTTCTGGTTACATCCAAATCTGATGAACACAAGAAAGGTAAAATAGAATAATTGTACATCTGTATGTCATAGATGCAAGTTATGTGTGCACCAGGTTAGTCATTTGCTAAGTAATGGGATGCTTCCTGGAAATTATAAATTGTAAATAAAAGCAAATAACATGGTGAAGGAATGAACCAGCAAAACTAGAACAATCCTAGTGCTAGTCCAACATTAAGTTCGTACGAACGAAATAGCACAAAACCACAATATAACAGCTATCGGCTAAACTTACCTTTTCTCCTCGAAAATTTAAGGTTAAAGTATGTATGTTTGTGGCACCGTCTAGAACCTGGCTTAAACTAAAGTCTTGGTGAATGAGAGTTGCATCACAGACGAGGGATAATTCCTTGAGTGACGGGACAGAACCAAAACACAAGGGGGCCTCATAAAACAACCAAGCCTGCCAACGGACCCGCTCTAGTTTTGGAAGGAAGAGCACCTTAGCTCTTTTCAACTTGGATACGTAGACTTCTAGAACTCTGAGATTCGAATGTGGCGCATTGATCTTCCATACAGAACAGTCCCCGGTGTCACAGTGGTCCAGACGAAGGTGCAGCAGTTGCTTGCAGCAGTCGAACAGAAGGTGATTCATGTCCCGTTCGGCCAAGCGAACATTTTGTAGATGGAGCCTTGTGAGGCAACGAAGAACGCTAGGGTATGCACTGAAAATCTAGAGCGCGCCCCGCACCTAGCGCCGTCCAGCAGGCCGTGACCGCCACCGGCGGCCAAGGGTTTCCCCCGGCCAAGCACCCTGCCGCCACCACCGGCCAGCAGGCCGCGCCGCCCCGCACCTAGCGCGCGTCACGACGCGCCGGCCGCCGAGCCGCCGCCGCGCCCGAAGCGAACGGCGCGCGCGGAGGAGCGACGCACCGCCGCCGCCACACGAGCCCCCAACTCGAAGACGAGCCGCTCCGGCGCGCCAGAGCCCCGCCGCCGCGTCGTCCTCCCCAGGGCGACTCGGGCGGCGGCGCATCTCGCAAGCGCAGCGGCCGCACCCCGGCTTCCCTCCCCCCGCCGCCGCCCAACAGCCTCTGCCGGGCAAAGCCCCGCGCGGATCCGGCGGCGGCGGGGCTCTGGCGCGCCGGAGCGGCTCGTCTTCGAGTTGGGGGCTCGTGTGGCGGCGGCGGTGCGTCGCTCCTCCGCGCGCGCCGTTCGCTTCGGGCGGCGGCGGCTCGGCGGCCGGCGCGTCGTGGCGCGCGCTAGGTGCGGGGCGGCGCGGCCTGCTGGCCGGTGGCGGCGTGGAGCGCGCGGGCCGGTGGCGGCGCGGCGTTCTTCGCGGAGGAGATTGGATCTGAGGCGGCGGCCTCGCTGGTGCGGACGGCGCTCCTCCGGCGGCGGGGAGTGCTCGTCGGTGAGGTAGGCCGGATCTCCTCGGCTGCGCGGGCAGCGAGGTCCCGGTGGGCGCTGGTCATGGCGCGGGGAGGCCCCGGGCTCCCCTCGTCAGTTCGGAGGCGATCTGGTCCGCTTGTGATGCATGACCTCCGGCGTGCACGCGCCTGCTGACGTTGTGGCTGGTTCGGAGGTGGCTGCAGGGTGCTTGGCCGTGGGAAACCCTTGGCCGCCGGTGGCGGTCACGGCGTCGATGGCGTCCCGGACGCCATTCCCTCCTTGGTGGCGGCGCCGAGGCTAAACCTCCCTTGCCTCCCCCCTTCCCCTGCGCCCGGGTGAAAACCCTAGCCCTGGTGGTTAAGCGGCGGTGGCGCCACAGCGTCGTCACCTTCTTGAAGGCGCCGACTTGGGCATGGGGATGCTGGGCGTGCATGGCGAGCTTGCCTGTCCTGGTGGCGGCCCGTCCGATCTACCGCGTCGCAGCTCCGGGCATGTCTCGTGACTGCGGTGCTTATCTTCCGGCCGTGTCTCCGACGGCGACCTTGCCCTTCCTCACCTTGTACTTGCCGTGGTGGAGCGGTACTTCATCTCACTCATTGATGGCGGCGGAGATCGGCGGCATGGTGCTGTGGAGGCTCGGCGTCCGATGCGCGGAGATGGACTCGCGCAGGAGGAGGTAGCTGTCTGGCGTCATGGTGACGTCGATGGCAAAAGTGGCCTTCACAAGGTAGAAGACTCAATATAATCTGAAGACGGACCGGTGGAAGATGGCGGCGACGGCACAAGAGTGCGTCTGACCGGATTGTGCCCCAGACCCGGTATGTGGCTCGGCTGGGGCTTCCGGCTTTTGATGTTAGGTTTAGGTGAGTGGTTTGGGTATGTGGCCCAGCTAGCATCCCTTCATCATATGGATAAGAGTAGCGGCATATATTGCCAAAATGGTGGATTCAGGTATATTGTTTGTAATACTTTGTAAGGTCCTCGAGAATAATTAATAAAGTGGCCGTATGCATCTCCCAGATGCAGAGGCCGGGGGTCATCCTCCTTTTCTAAAAAAAAAATGCACTGAAAAATCCATCCATATCCTGAGCTTGCTGCACCATAACCTCATGTTCGGTGTCCTTGGGCTCTTTATCGGTTAAAATGGCGAGCTGCAAATCTTGTACCATCTCGTTGTCAATGGCGTTGCTGACTAGCAGGCCGATGTCACGCGTGTAGTTTTCCATGAGATAGAACCCAAGGCATAGCTTTCTGACGGTGTGTTCCCTGCGGGACTGAGCCAAGAGGTTGCTCGTAGCTCTTGTTAGAGACGCCATTGCTTGATCGATGTGTCGTGTGGCCCCTGCACATGGGGCACTAAGGAAGTCCATGGCATGGAATTTGAGAGCAGGAAGTAACCACGGCAAGTTTCTCCACCGCGTTGATAAAACGCTACTTTTTGCTGCCGTCGCAATGTCGACTCTTACCAAGATAGAGATTAAGATGTCGCCGGTCAGCGCGCTGAGCCTATCTTCCACACATTTTTGCAACAAGAAAAATATATCATCCATGGATACAGTCAAATCAATGTGCTTTAAACAAAACACGGTTTTAGAAAGTTTGATGTGTTTTGACTTTTGACATCAACAAATATACCACCGTTTTACAAATCATAGTATCCCTAACACCGTGTTCTTTTTAGTATTTGAGAAAGAGATCTCAACCTCTTCTTTCTGAACCAAAGTGAGAAGAACGGTGGTTTTTAGAAACTGATGAAGTATTCATTGCCTAGGCATTTTTACGCCGAGGTTTTAGATTACTATGGTTTTGGAAAAAAATGTGTTGCCAAACTGGGCGAGAAAGTAAACGTAACATTGCATTGCATTCCTGTGGTGTGTAATAGTATCATTTTTATTTATAATTTCAATACATATATTGGGTAGCCTGAAGCTGAACAGTAGGTTGAAGGCGGAGAGGCTAGCAAATCAAAAGGAGAAGCTGGCCAAGAAGAACTTACATGGCGGCGCACATTATCTGACTCCATGGATAACACCCTCTGGGTCCAGGAGGCCCTGAACAACGGGCTCATCCTTTGTTTTTGGAGCGCTCGTCTGTATTAGTTCAGAGAAGAGAAGCAGAGAATCGCCCACTTCTCTCTCTCTCTCTCTCTGAGATGAAACCGAGTGCTGGTGGAGGAGATTGAAGCCTGTAAAAAGGATCGGGATGGTCTCACAGTCACGGCCTTGCAAATCAACTGCCCCGTCCGTCTTCGCTAGAGGCAGCTGGTAAACGGATGCTCTACCTCTCGCGGAACAATTCTGGTTCTATACTCCTAAACAAGGGATCCTGGAAATCAGCTGTCCTGGATAGCCCGGCTCATGATCAGACCCTGCCGTCAGCGCGAGGAGAGGGAGAGAGAGGGCACGCAGAAGCCAAACGAAGAGAGGCCTCACCTTCGCGCCTGCTGGCCGGCGGCCAGCACAACTCTAAAAACGCAGACCTTTTGAAAAAAAAACGCAAATATTTATTTTATTTCGTTAAGAAAAAACAGATCATATATTCACGGGTCGAGCAGAGAGTTTTCAAACGAGAGTGGTTCTTGTACACCTACTCTCGGTGCACCCACGCAAGAAAACATATCAAAACATTTCGAAAAAATCTGAAACTTCGTGAAAATGATCATCAACAAATGTTATGGGGGCTTGCAAAATTTGATGGTCAAATAACATTCGAGGAGCTTTCTACAAAAAAGACAAAATCACTGGAAATTAGTCAAAATGTACGTGCACTGTTTGAGCAGATTTTACAATTTTGTCTTTTTTGTAGAGCGCTTCTCGAATGTTATTTGACCACCAAACTTTGCAAGCCCTCACAACATTTGTTGATGATCATTTCCATGAAGTTTCAGATTTTTTCTAAATGTTTTGATATGTTTTCTTGCGTGGGTGCACCGTGGATGCACCGAAAGTGGGTGCAGCTACTACTTTCCCTTTTCAAAAGCAAAGCCCTAGACTCCTCGTTCCCTCAAGCCTCGCCGCCGCCTCTTCTAAGTTCTAACCCACACCCCATCCCGCCGTCCGTCCTACGGTTACCGAAGATTCTGAGAAGACGATGGATTCCGAGAGGAAGATGGACTCTATTGTACTAGATCGGAAGTATTCTGGTCTGACTCCGAGGTTATTGGATTCTCCCCTATACCCAAATCGGATGGCTCTTGAGAGAGGAATGGCGGGCATGGATCCAACGTGGAGGGACAAGTCTTTTGATCCCAAGAGGACCATGGATTTTGCCCTGTTTGGAAAGGTCTGCTACGGATTCGTCTTGCCGTCTGCATCCCATGAATCTGTGGAGAGGATTTTTAAGCTCAGAGAAACGACGATGTCCCGAAACTGCCTTCGATGGAAGTCATTCTCTACAATGGTATATATGAGGAATTTATATCTTCGGTTTAAGATTGAGCCTTGGTATCGATCTATGTTAGGAATTTTAGACCTGTCGATGACGTATTCATGCGATGCTGTGATTTTCTGTTTCTGTTATATCTTTATCATGTTACTATTGGATTTCACCATCTGACCTAGCTAGTATTTTTCTTTTGTGATAAGATATTGTGAGCGCCACATGGGGCTGGGACAGGCTGTTGCCGTGGACGAGCGGTTCTCTTCTTTTCGAAGACTACTTTGGTTACCTTGAGCAGTATTATTGCCGAAATGAAAACGCTGTTTTTGCGCGATGATTCTAAAAGGCTCATTGCCGCAGCAGCTAAAGAGGTAAGTTACTCCCTCCGGCCTCTACTAATCTGAATTGTGATATTTTATTGATGAGTGCTCTTCTAATTTACTTGTTCACACCGCTACTTGGTATCAAGTGTATGGAGACAGAGACAGAGTTAATTGCTCAAATTGCTTGCCATGGTCGAATGGCTGAGCCTTATGCTGAGCAGAGCCAAAAGATCATGGACCAAGCACTTGCCTTCAGCATGGCAGATGGTACACTTGCTATTCCAGCTGGCTCCATTCTTCCAGCTGCTTGCTTTAGGGTACGCTCTGCAAAATACAAATATTGTCAACGCATGCCATTTCTAGTATTAATCGCTTATTCACCACGTACTTTTTTGACACCGCTTGAAAATCGATTGTTGTATTCAAGTGTATCACAGAGGAGGGCAGGTTCAAGATAATGGGAATGTCCGACCTGAATGTTGATGATTTTTATGTTGGCGGTAAGGTCCGGCACGTTGCCTTAATGGTCCTGATCCACTACAGAGGGCCTCATTCTAAGCAGATCTCTGCTGCCATGCTGGTATGTTCATGCCTCTGCCCAAACCGTGTGGTTTGCCTAATTTCCAGTATTCATGCTTCAACATGGCCATATATAAGCTTCTCATCACCAATTGTGTAATGATGTTTTGAAGGGCCTGGCAGAGGAGTATTCTTTTGCATGTAAGTTGCTGGCTGATGAGCCCAGTGCAGAAAATGATGACATGTCTGACCTTTCTGAAGAAATCCGGCGCCGTTTGCTGGAACTTCTGTTCATTATTCATGACACCTTCCCTTTTGAATCTGCTATCGACTATGATTCGATTAAACATTTTCGTATTGCCATGATAAACGCGCATACAAAGTATGATCTGAGTACTAATATTATTTTGTATTTTGTATTGAATTTATATTCTTGAATCCGAAGTGTAATTTTGTGGTGTGCTGCCAGGAACCTATCTGAACCAAGAGAGGAAGTTGCAAGTGCAAATGAGGTTTCCTATGCTAAATCTGATGAGATTTCCATTTTAAAAACTCCAACTCCATTGCCGCGGTACGATGTCAATAATAAACAATGTCTTGTTTTTCTTGTTGCGTTTATTACGTTGGTGCAAAGTGGTATTTACTGGCGTGTTGCTCCTTGTATGGTGTCAGGGACTTAGGGATCAATGAATAATGGAAGTGGAAGCGACATGCGACTTTTCTCCTGATATCACTAGTGTGATTATTTCTAAAACTCCCATACCAACCAAGAGTGTTGTTCCTGATACTCCATCATCATTGTATGCTATCAATAATAAACATTGCCTTGTTTTTCTTGTTGCATTTATTATGTTGGTGCGAATGATACTTTTACCGGTGTGCAGGAATGCTAGTGCTGCCCTCTTGGGCCGGAGTGGGCCACATCTTAAAACAAAACCTTCTCTTAGAGTCCTCAAAAGAACAACCCCTAAGAAAAGGCCCCTCTCTCTTCAAAAGAAAGTGAACTTACAAAAGATTCTTTTACTGTACTTGAAATCATGTGTGTTATCTATCAAGTGTTTATGATACGATATGGATACAATCGTGGACAGTTGTTTGAAGAAATAGAAAAAAAGAACTAAAGTTCCACAGTTCCATTGCCAAAGCCGAAACCTTAAACTTTGTTGCTCCTCCATCGCAACAGTCGACAGATGACAACCATGGCACAAATTGAATGATTTGTTGAATATCCGTAGCATCAAGGCATGAAAACCGCAAGAACATGCCACCTCGAGAGGCGGAACTGTGCAGACAGATGAAGAACATTTGTTGTGTATCACCGTAAGGTTGATGTGATGCAGATGCAATGAAGCAGAAGAACGGGAAGAAGGCTCATTTGCCACCATCGTGCTTGGTTGAGACATTTTGGCAAACAGTGACCAGACACGACGGACGAGTGCTTCGCAATCCGTATTCGTGACCCGACAAGCGCCTGCGACTCTGTGAAGACGTAGTCGGTGTTGAGTTCAACGGTGAAAAACACTCGATAGCCAAAAGTGGAGGAGGATGCGGACTGCTGCCTATCGGGTGGTCCGAGCTGCTGGGTGGCATAGTAGTAGGGCGCCTTCAACTGAGAGGGCCGGGTCTACGACAGACCGGGCGACACCGTCCTGCCCTTGTGCTTTGTCTTAGGAGCTCCTCATTGACTGCCGCCGCCGCATCCTCCGCTTTCTTCCTTGCCTTGACGTGCTAGGCGTTGCGTTCCATGGACTGAACCTTCCAGGCGGCCGCCTCCGGGTCCGACGGGGCGATGAATATTGTTATCGACTCCTCCGACGGCTCCATCACGGCGGTGGTCGGTGGACGACGATGGGCCGGAATGAGAGGGGGGGGGGGTCGATAGGGGCAGAGGCAACAAAAAAGTGTGGGTTTCGCTTGTAAACAATAAGTCCGACGTGGCAGACATCTGGACCCCTAGACCTCCCCCAGTTTGGTATCGACTTGTGGGATTCCGGACGTCAGGACCGGTCTGAACAAATTTGGGGACCACTGGCCAAACATGTCCGCACTTTGGAGTTGCCCTTAGTCACCTTATTTTATATTTGAAGATTGGGTACCCTTGCAAATGTTACATTTCCATTTTGCCGCGGATATCCGTGGATGTATTGGTCAAGCCAGTGGAGATGAGATGATGAAAATCAGAACTAAAGTTAGGCATGGACGGCACACTGAAGAGTTCAGAGTGGCATCTCACTTTGTTGGCCTTTATCCTGCACTTTCGGACCACTTGCGCACCTTCAAATCTCATTCACGAAAAAAAGCTGTCACAGGTCTTATGAAGGTCATTATACATGTTGTTTATACACCACTAACGAAAGAATCTGTAAGACTCACATTAGAGGATTGTTATGCAAGCAAGGGGAGGGACAAGCGTCATCATTAGACGTGCTTTATACTCGAGAGGATCGTCACACTTTGGAAGACACTGACATTGTGCGATCATGTAGCAATACCGGGTCAATACCGGCTTGCTTACATGATCTTCACTGAAACTTTAGCACGCAGATTTACGAAATACGATTATCCAGCCAGAATATATGATACGCACGCTTGTGCGTATTCGAGAAACGATTATCCATCCGGTTGCTCTACTTAGCCAACTTACAACAACACTTGCGTCAAGCGTTTGCAGCTCCTGCAACTTGCCATACACTTCATTTCAATCCAAACTAAAGATAGACAAGACAGAGGTGATTAACAAGATCTCAGTATGCTGAGATGGTTGGACCGACGAGGCGGTGAGCTATTTTCACCGGCCGTGGAAGGAGAAGCCGGCGGGGAAGAGGTGGAAGATGCCGCCGAGCAGCCTGGTGAGCGGGCCCTGCAGGTAGGACACGAGCTTCCCCGCCGGCGGCAGCTGGGCGTCGCACTTGATGAGCGGCGTGTCCACCACCAGCGAGCACCGGCCGATGAACGCCGCCAGCGCGCTCGTCAGGTCCGCCTCCATCGTGAAGGACCCGTTGGTGTTCGTCGTCGCGCCGGCCACCACCTGCCCCGCGCACCGCAGCTCCACCTCCGCGTCTGCATAGCACAGAACAGATCCATTAGCCGTATGTGTGTGTGTGCGTGTGTGTCGCCAGGATTTGCGAGGCATGCGCGTACGTACTCGGGAACACGGGGGAGGTGGCGATGTCGATGAGGCTGCCGGTTTTGCACGGCACGACGCCGCTGACGACCAGCCTGCCGAGCTTCGCCTCGGCGCCGCCGAGCACGCACGCCAGCGCGGCCACGAGGAGGAGAACCACCTTAGATGCCATTTGTCGGGGCGCGTCGGAGCTTTGATTCGTCTGGCTTCTTGCTTTGAACTAGGAGTAGGACAACCTATTTATATACTCACTCAGAAAGTGGACGCACCACTGTACTACCAGCGTCCTCTTAATTTTAACCAGAGTTAAACTTAATCTGGATCAGCTCAATAACCTCGCTTTAATTAGTCTTATCCAGTCATGAAAATCTTCTGTCACTGAGAAACTTCTAGCCGGAGTAGTGTTACAAAGATCGCCTTATGATCCACGAAGAACCTTTACGCTTTTCTGGCGGGGTAAAATCATTACGCGCGCTTTTCCCCCCTCTGAAACAGACCTCCATGGTCGTTAGTGCGTCCAAAAACAAGCTTTAATGCCGGGCTTAGTGATGTGCAAAAGAAACGGAAATGATGTATCGATAAACCGATCGGCGTGCCATGTCGGCAATTGTTTATCCCGCCATGTTCGACATGTTCGACGAGCTCTCGTGGTGCGCTTTTGCCGCCTAGCGCGTTAACAAAAAGGGTCAGTAGCTGGCAGCTGCTGAGAGTGAGCTGATCGAGCTTATGGTTGCGTGCCTGTTTATTCCCACTTGCGAGTGAACAGTAAGGCAGGCCAGAGACGAGTGTCCTCTCCACTGGCGCTTTGCGCGTTACTCCGCTCGTGACTAGGAGTAGCTGGACTACATATGTCCTGTAGATTAGTATAGATGTACGTAGCACATAGTTACATAGGTGCAACCGTCTGACACAACTAAAACTGGACCGTGAACAAAAGATCGAGTTTGCTTAGGCATTGTACAATGCAAGATGCTTCAGTGCTTAGCTCTGCACAAGAGGGCTGCCTGATTATTTTGTCTCTCCTCTACCAATAAGCATTGGTGCTTATAAAAAAACTGGTTTATTTTTCTAAACACCTCTCATAAGCACCTTGTGTTGTAAAGGGCTTAGAGCATCCACATTGGTTGGAGACCAACTCTAACTGGCCGACCGATGCGGACTTTATCCGCTTTTTATCTGGTTTGGTGGACAATAGGGGCGTCGTCCGCGCCTTGTCCGCGCCCATCTGGCCGACCCATTTGATCCGCTCGGCCGTTTTTCTTTTCTTCAGTAAACATATTTCATCATCAAACATAGCAAGTCATCTAGCATTTGTTTGCATAGTACCATATACCATGCCAGCATACAACATTGAACGAAAAGACCCACCGGAGCCCCACAAGTGCCATGGGCATAGTTCATGCATCTCGGCCATAGTTCATGAAAAACAAGCAAATAAGAGATGATCATACATCTTGGTCCATCATGAACTTTTGCTTCCTCCCAAACCAAGTCTTCTTTTTTGGGGCCATCTTGCTTGTGTCAGTCCTGATGATCTTCACTTCCTTAGAGATTAGCGCGGGCTCCAACTCCTTTTGCTTCACCTCCACTTCCTTTGGCTCTTGACCAGGCATTTCCTTTATCGAACGGGAGCTTCTTCTTTTGTAGGTCAAAAAAGTTGTTCATGGCCTCCTCAATTTGAGATTTCAATTATTAATGAGCCTAGCTCATTTATTTCTAACAGCAAGGATGGCCCAACCAAGCACACAAGTTGTTGAGGCACTAGCCAGGTTTCAGGCACAAAGCTAGGCACATCCGAGGTATGTCTAAAAATGGCCTAGATTTAGGTAAAGAATGAGAACACTAGTAAAATCTCAAAATTCACCCATCTAGGATAGAATCCACCATTCAGGCATCAATTAGGGTTGCCCGGTTTTAGGCAAGCGCTACCTAGCTTTTTTTAGGCCAATCAGCCTCCATATATGGGCCAACCATAATGCCTCCCGAGACACCGAAGCACGGCATAATATCTGCATTTTGGCCTGCTGCACTTGGGTCTGGAACGCAGTAGTATTATCCATTTTTTGTGGGTTTAGTAATTTTTTCACACGCAAGCGCTCATATATACACATACATTCACCCCTATGAACACACACACATCCCATACCACTATGAGCACAAGACTGGTCCGGCATATCATATTGAGATTTTACGAAGTCACCATAAGCACCTTGTAGTCGATGGAAACATCTCCTCCCACTGAACGTTCATCACCGGAAATCCTGAAATAAGTCCAGAAAAATGCGAGCACCAGGACTTGAACCCTGGTCGGCTGGGGATAACACGTCCTCCTAAGCTAGCTTCTTTCACATCTAAAATATGCCACTCCTAGACAAATTTGATATTGTTGCTAGCTACCTTGGGAAATACCCTCGACTAATGAATATAGTGGTGATTTATTCAAGAGAAAATAAACATATAAGGAATACAACCATCTCAATATCTATGCTTTTATCTATGCAAACTACATACATATATGATACAAATAAAACATGTCTTGTTATCTTATATAAAACTACATACATATAGTAATAGTTACACTTTTACTATGAAGGATTTTATCATGGGTTTTGCCGCATCGACAACCTTTATAATAACCAGGAAAATTACTCTGTAGATAATGACCATTCCAAGTAATATCGCAAGATCAACCCACTTTGAGTAGCCTAACTCCACTTGAAAGTTGTTCTTCAGGATATATTGACCGGTGATGACTCCATCGACACCAGCTAAATTTGGGAACACCAATCCCAAGAATTCATTTTTGTACAGTCCTTGAGTTGTATATTTGTGGTAGGATATGTAGTAAGTTGGGTACTTCCATATTGGTTTTGGGAGGTCATTTGGAAGCCTAAAGAAACCGGCGTTTAGCATTAGCAACCCTTGTACTCCAGATCCTGTGATTATACCCAGGAGAAAATCAGGTACGATGGCTGCTACAATCATCATCAAACCTTGAACCAACATTGTGCAAGCCCATAGTGTTGCGACAAAGAAGAAGAAGTGTCCTATTCCTCTTTGAAGCCCAGTTAGGTAATAAGCAATTATAGCCGGTAGCACGCATATGAGGCCCAAGTATACAGTTGATGAAAGTGTGTTGGCTATGACAAATTCAGTGACTCCTAGTGTCCACTCCTCCTTTCTTTCTCAAATATCTACATTTTACAAACGATCATGTAACCCAAAATCACAAACACAAAGTAGATTTGTGTAAGAAAGGATAATATTCCCCACCTTCATATCCTCGACAAATGATGGAAAAGCTCCGATTGCCATCATTGTCATGAAGGTGGATGTGTACATAAGCATGGATGCTCGTGCCTTAAAGGGTCAAGAAATATAAAGTGGTATTCTGTTACTAGTTGTTGTTTTTGTCGCTTCATCATATAGATTAGAAATCAACGACTTACTTGGATTGATGAATAATTGTGACCAACATTGAAGAAAATTTTCCCAATGGTTAGAAAAAGTGCCATGTAGATACCAAAGCGCAACCAATAATAGCCTATGTCTCTGTGCATGTTTATCATTGATCTTTTGGTTAGGACAACTAATTTGGTCAAGAATGTAGCTTGCCTTTGTTGAACTACATACTCTCCCTGCAGGATGATAAACCATAGAAACATGAAGCATATGAGTGAGACATATCTACTTCAAACTCAACCTAATGCGTCATCTTAGTCTAGATAATGAAGAAACATGATTTCTTTGCCTTGCTTCCATTTCAGTGTCTAAGATAGCAACAGTCCCAGAAGAACCAACCAAAGTCTGGATTACTTTCGCAGCATGCGGCGCATTAACGGTAGATTCTTCCTCAAATTCCTATGAAAATATGTTGTATATGCCTTTGAATTTCATTGGAGCTAAAATTTCAAAGTATAAAAAACCTCGAGAGATCAATTTCGTACCTCAAAGTCTATGTTTATCATCCTTAAGAAGTGACCCGAAGGATTCATCCTCAATGGGCATGGGAAGCCATTAGCATCGAAGAAGTACAAGTTACCCAAATGAGAATTGCTGTTTTTGTACACAATCTAGATATTAATTTTCATGACAAAAATAAATAGCTTACAATAACAAATACGTTTTGCTAGGAAAATGTAATGGTTATAAAAAATCGGTGTTTACATTAGTCAACAAACTTTATGTAAAAAGTTCTTAAGATGCAAAGTTTAGAAATATTTAGAACTTTTATGTCGCTGACGTCAAATGATTTTCTACCTTGTAAACATAGTGAATGTTCTAGCAAACAAAAAACTAATAATTGCATGAATCTCTAAAATTGAGAAAGATGTGTGATTTGTAAGACTTGTGTGAGCAGGTTTTACATATTTTGGAATCCTACACATAGTAAGCATGGTGGGATGTCATTCCCACTAAAGATGTCGATCCTAATGGTTCGTCTATACATGACATTCAGTATATATGCGAGGACCTGGCGCCTAAGGATATTGAGGCATCGGGAAGCTACACCATTGGCTTTACCGTACCTCACCTTCTACAATATTTTGCAATGGAAAGATGTTTCTGTTAATATAGTATTAGGGCAAATCCGTTGAACATTCAGTTTCGATGTGCTTTGATCGAGGATAAGTGGATATCAAGGCTCGATTTAGTATGTTGGATCAACTTAACTAATAAATCTGATTCCTTCCGAGGGCGGTTGCATTCTTCTTGGGTATTCTCTATTAAATCTATGTATTAGGATCATATAAATACCAGGCCTGTCAGTTTGAAAACTAAGGTTCCGCTCAAGATAAATAAGTACCCATGGTGTGTTCATCGAGGGGTAATCCTAAGGAAGGATAATTTGACAAATCTAAGTGACAAGGGAGTAAAAAATGTTGTTTATATGATCAAGGGTAAATAAATCACCATCTTTTTATTTCATGCTCGTTTGCCGCCCTTCTTTGGTTCACCATCCATGTGGCCTTCAACTGCCTTGACCTACTAGTGTAGAGAATTTGTTCGGGAAACTGATTGGGTGGGGCTTTTCCCAGGTTAAAGGTGCATATTGGAGTGAGAGTTTGTGCATTTTTATCGACATTATGGAACTGCTGTAACAACTATGAATTTAACAGAACAAAGATACCAAACTTTGCAAGTGGTCCATGAAACTTTTAATACGTATTTATTGGACAGTATCAAAAGTTTGAAATGCATCTTTGAACTTTCTAAAACAGTGACCCATGTGCATATGTAAACAGTGACCCATGTGCCCATCGCTGAGTTGGCACATTTCAGAACATTGGTTGTGTTGCAGTTCAGGCCAAAATATTGCACTAGATGTTTTTCTATGTAATACTAACACTAAAACGTATCCGTACCTCCATTGCTTTGGAAGCTGGCCCGAAATAAACCGTCTTTCCGTTGGCTAGCAGGCAGAGACCATGGAAGAGCTCGAACACCTCTGTGCTTGGCTGGTGGATGGCTGCGACGACCGTCGTCCCATTCCTTTTGGCTATCCCGACGATGCGGCTCATGACGTGGTACGACGCGGCGCTGTCAAGCCCGCTGGTCGGCTCGTCGAGGAAGATGAGCGCCGGTGACGCCAGCAGCTCAATGCAGATACTCACTCGCTTCCGCTGGCCACCGCTGATGCCCTTGGAAACGGGCCCGCCGATCCGGGTTCCGGCCACCGCGGCGAGCCCCATCTGCTTGATAACATCGTCGGCCCACGAGCGCTTCTCAGCCGGCGTCAAGGAGTCCGGCAGCTGAAGCTCCGCCGAGTAGTGCACCGCCTCCGCCACCGTCAGCGTCACCATCAGCACGTCTTCTTGGGTCACATACGCCTTTAGTGCATGCAAGCGATCGGTCGGAACTTATTATTAGGTAGTTACACGCAAACGTCGAGGCTTAATTACATCTCTATCAATATTGTAGGAGCATTGCTACACGTATGCCATTTTCTGGTAAGTAGATTTCAGTACGACAACCTTTAATAGCCATCGGTCATGTCACTTGAGATCGGCCGTATCATGTGAACGGACGGCCAGAAACGTGTAAGTCATGAGAGGGCTGTGATTTGGTTCAGTTTTAATAGGTAGCTAGCCGATTGAGAGCATTCGCATGAGCATGTGCAACTTACGGAGGTTCTGGATGCAATTTTCTGTCGGCAACCGTTGATCATGATCTCTCCACTCTCTTTCATGTTGGGTCCAAGTCGTCCTGTTTAAGCATACATGTTATGACCAAAACGTAAATGTAAACAAGGAGAGTATACCCAAACTTGTGTGCAAACTTTAGATTTAGAACTGAAGGTTAAATAATCTTCTGATGTATTTCTTTTATCGTCTTGGTCTCCGGACATGTTTTCTAAGCAATATCACAAACTGCAAGAGTATAAATACCCCAAGACCATGACTGCAACAAATTAGCAGATAACCAACATATCTCCTATCATATGTAATTTTTCCGAGCACTTTACATTATGGTTACCTAGTATCATCTAGATGTGGAGACTGGAAGATAATACAAATATTATTTTCAACGGTATCTTTTTTTCATTTCCCTAGCAAGTGTACTTCAATTACGAATTGGGTCCTTTTCTCAATAATGGGCGGGCAGATACAGTATCGGCAATGATGTACATGTACTCCTTTTGAGATAACATAGTTATGCATTTCTAGACAGGGTTGAAGAAAGTAAAGCTTTCCTTTGAGCAAAAAGTTGAGTATAAGTTTCCCGAAGATGAACATGTCAAGTTACTAGCTTATTTTGTAGGGTAGGAAAGCCATACCAGCTAAGGTATCAAGTAGAGTAGTTTTGCCACAGCCCGAAGGACCCATGAGAGCCAGTACTTCGCCAGGGCGCGCGTAGCCGCTAAGCTTATCAAGGATCACAGCACGACCCTTTCTCCCGTTCATGGCCGTCACCGAAAGGTCTTTCCATGTGAGAAATACCTCCGTAGTACCGGGCTCTACATTGTCTACCACCCCACTAGCCGGCGGCTCGGAGTCGGAGAGACAACGCGGGAAGAAGATGGGGCTGGACGGCCACGTCGACCATCCGCGCCATGAAACCATGGCGGTGCTCGACGACGTCGTCGACCGGAGTGGCTTGGTAGGGCTCGGCGTCGGAGCCCATCTCGGCAGCGGTGACGCTGCCATGTATATTCTCTCTGTGTTTTGTGTGTGTTAGGGGTTTCAGTGTGTCTACCAGCCCTTTATATAGGTCGTCCGAACTTGTGGGGATGTTTAGTTGAATATTCTGGCCTGTTAGGTAGCTAGTCATATTGCATGAGATGTGTCTTGTTAACAACCAGATATTTTTCCTTTCTAGCGCCGCTAGAATAATACGCATGTTCTAGATAATTTAATCAAAAAATGAAGATTTTTTTTGCATCGACAAATGAAGTTATATATGATGGTGATATTGGTGCTGTTAACGAACGAAAGTTCCGTTGAGAATAATACTGCATATCTATCTTGTTTTTCACTGGTTTTCAACCCGACTTTGACATAAATAGCACCAGCTTGATCCACATCACCACCTTCTCTCTTCTTTATAATACACCACCTAAATTTAGATTTTGGTCCGGAAATCACTTGTTAAGATGCTATCACATTTTAAAATACCTCAAAAAATTTATACAATTGGAATAATTCAATTATTAAGCTGAATTTTCTCTCTTGGTTTGGCAAACCGTTTACGACAAACCCACTAAGTATTGGTAGGGTTGACAAGTCATGGAGACATGACATGATAGCACTAAGGGTGTCATAATCTTGCAACGATAAACATGCTGTTGAATTAGGTTTCGTCCTTCATGGGCTTACTTCGTTTTTATAATTTTTCTCTAACTTGTAGGCCATATCTATTTTTCTAACACAAGATTGACGAAGTCATCACAGACGTCTTGTAGACGAAGGGTACCTCTTGTCCCACTGAGCGAACACCGCCAGAAAGGCGTAAATGGATAAAAAAATGCGAGCACCAATGTCAACTCTAGGGCTTGAACCCTGGAGGGTTGGTTCCACCACAAGGAACCTAACCATCTGAGGTACACACGGTTTGTCTTGACCATGTCTATTGGTTGGGCCTTAGTTTATTTCACATGACTTTACTTTTAAACATGTTGGTGATATGTGAGACCGGGTGAGACCCCCTAGGTGAATTTGACTATTTCCCTCAACAAATAATAACTAGCTAAATACCCACGTGTATTGTTGCGGAATGGGCAAAGATCATCTCGAGATATCGAATGGAGGTACTTACCTCATAATCTCTTCCAACCATCGTCCACCTCTTTGTTTTATTCCTTTCATTTATGTGTCTTGTGGCTTTTGCCCCAGGCCCAACCAATATTGTGTCATCATGTTTACGCACACTAATGGCGTGTGTTGTCACATTTTTCCACGCACCATCATTCTATTTGGCATTCAGTAGTACTCCCTCTCTCTCAGTTTACAGGGCGTGCGCGTACCCCTAGGTCGTCAATTTCAGCAACCTAATACAAGTCATATATTACAAAAAATATACCAACATAAACTTCAGATGTTCTATTTTCAAACGGTATAATTTTTGTGTTATATAGTTTATATTAGGATGATAAAATTGGCAACCTAGGTATACGCGTAGGACTTGTAAACTGAAACGAAGGTAGTAGTTGAGGTCATCTATGCATTTAATTCAATAATATTTTATATTTCCTCCTATCCACACGAAACAAACCGAGGTTTCGCTCCGCTCAATATCACCGCTTACTTTCGGCACATGCCCATCTACCAGTTCACCACAAAGTCACTATTTTGGTCCACACTCAAACTTATGATAAAGAGCGTGGTAAAACAACCAAGGGCTTGTGTGATTGTCTAGTAAGAATAACGACTTATTTATGAATAGCATGGAATTCGAAGGCGTAATTGGAAAGTCTAGGAAGCCTGATTTTCTTGAGTTCGAGTCACCTGGACCAATACGTACATATGTCATATTTAGAGGATTACAATATATAATATCCAAAAGAATAAGCTCCTTTTTTGTGCGATTACCAATTTCCTCGAAGGGAAAGGGTCATTGCCGTCGGGTGGGAGGACGTTGTGCCAAGTTATTCATCGCAGGGTGCCAACACGTGGAGCGCCGACCATTCCGGTCATTGACCACCACTGTTGTCTTAGAGCATCTCCAGCTGCGCCCCCCCTCCGGCGACTTTTTCGAAAAAACGCCCCAGTCACGCTCCCAGGACGCCGAAATTCGCCGGCTCGGCCCGTTTTTGGGCCCGGCGATCGCAGGCCGAACCCGGCGCACTAGAGGCGCTCAGGGGCTCCGGCACAAGGGAAAAGCACATCTGGCCCACACCGTCAGGCAAAAAGTCAAGTCTTTTTTTCCAGATTCGCCTCCCACCCCCCGCGCGCTCGGCCGCACAGCCGGCTGATCCCGGAACCGACCACCGCCCGCCCACCGCTAGATAGCCCATCCTCGCCGGAAAAAAGAGCAGAAGTTTCGCCGAGGCAGCCCCTCCGCCAGCAGCTGGGCGATTTTTCTGGCGTTTCCGGCCGCGGAGGGGCAGTGTTGCGGCGGGTACAAGCCCACCGCGCCCGCAAGGTGTTCGGCGATTTGTCTGCCTCGGCAATGGACTCGGACGACGAGGAAGCGCTCGCCGCGCTGCTGGAGGAGGAAGCCGAGGCCGGCGTCCAGGAAGAGGAACATCTCATGGTCCTCGCCGCCCTCGCCGGCCTGCTGCCGAGCAATGAAAAGCCGCGGCGAGGTGGCTCGGCGCCGGGGCGGATGAAAGCAAATAACCAGCATCGTCTCGAAGGCTACTGCATGCTCTACTCCGACTACTTCGCCGACGCTCCACTGCATGGCGACAAAACATTTTGGCGCCGTTATCGGATGAGCCGAAAGCTTTTTCCCTGGATTGTGAATTCCATCCGGGAGCTCGACAGCTACTTCAAGTGCAAGAAGGATTGCACCGGCAAATTTGGATTCACCTCAATCCAGAACTGCACGACAGCGATGAGGATGCTTGGATACGGAGCACCCGGTGATTAACTCGACGACTATGGGCGCATGGCCGAGTCCACCATCATTTAGTGTTTCTACAAGTTCTGCCGGGCAGTGGTGGCAGTGTTTGGACCGCAATACTTGCGAACACCCAATGCGGAAGACACTGCTCGGATCCTAGCACAGAATGCAGCAAGAGGATTTCCTGGGATGCTTGGAAGCATCGACTGCATGCATTGGAAATGGAAGAACTGCCCATTTGCTTGGCAGGGGATGTACAAAGGCGGCAAAGGCGGTTGCAGTGTGATACTTGAGGCGGTGACCACACAGGACCTCTGAATTTGGCACTCCTTTTTTGATATGCCAGGAACTCACAATGACATCAACGTGCTGTAGTGCTCCCCTGTCTTTGCCTCTTGTTGAAGGTCATTCTCCTCCGGTGAACTTCGAGGTCAATGAGCGGCAGTACAACAAGGGGTACTACTTAGCTGATGGCATCTATCCGAGATGGTCTACATTTGTGAAGACTATCTCAAACGATGTGCCAGGGGGCAAGAAGTCCCACTTTGCCAAGGTTCAGGAGGCTTGCAGGAAGTATGTCGAGCGGGCATTTGGTGTGATCCAATCTCGATTTGCTATTGTCCGGTACGCTGCTCAGACCTGGTCGAAAAATCAAATGTGGGAGATCATGACTTGCTGTGTCATCTTGCACAACATGATCATCGAGAGCGAGTAGGAAGAGCTAGTGTTTGACACTGAACCATACTACAGGTAGGGTCCTCTAGCCAAAGTTGACCACCAGCTACCAGCAACCTGGACTGCCTACCTCAGTATGCGTCAGGAGATCCGAGACCCACAAGTGCATCATCAACTGCAGCAGGATATGGTGGATCACCTATGGAGGATCAAAGGCGACGCCTAGCTCGACGTGTGATGAAATATGAGTTTTTGTTGTTGAACTATTTTATTGGACTATTTGTTGTTGAAATTTTATTTTCTGTGATGAACTATGCGATAAAAAGTTTATTTATGTTAGAATTTATTGCCGAACCACGTCGAATATGGGCCGGTATCGGGCCACTTTTCGCCGAACGTGGGACGAAAACTGGGCCGATATCAGCGCATGGGGCGACGGCTGCATGCCCAACCGCCCCAGAGCCGATTCGACCGCCGGCTCGCCCCCAGACGGCGATTTTTTTACCTCCTAGGAAGGCCAACGGCTGGAGATGCTCTTAGGCGGATGCACCGCCGGGAGCCGCAATGTGACTATGTGAGGTTGTTGTCACAGGCGACACCACACCACTGCCTTTCTTGTCCTTCTTGGATGAGAGACACTACACCCATCCGTGCGTCCATGAGGAGGCGGTGCAGAGTGGACGCCAGGATGTCGTCCTGCAGTGAGCTCGTCTCAGGGGATGCTTTCATGATGCCAGAGGATGGACGCCGATAAGGCTCTTGTGTGTCGCACCCGCCGCTTGGAGTAGCGGGCCGAGAGCAATCAGGGCTGTAGTTCTTTTCAGTTTAGCATTCAGATTCTATGTTGTGTGTAAGTGTGTACCTAGTTTGACATTAACAAGGAAACAAACACTCGAGTTATTTTTACTGCCTCTCTCATAAGTTTTAGCGAGGAAGAAAGTGATGATTTAGAAGTGATCGAGTAAATAAGCGAGTACCGATTGTAAGCATCGATAGTGAGGGAGCCAGACCTCAAGTTATTTAACGGGGAAATGAGGAATACACGAAATATGGAACACAAAAACCGACGAATTCTCTCGTGACCCCCTCGGGACGCCTCCCCAGGGCCCCGCCAGGGGACGATCTCAAGGCCGCGAGAAGCCAACAACGACGCTGCCTCTCCTCCATCGCCGCCGTCGGTGGGCCCGACGCCGAAGGGGCCGGGGTGCTGGATGCAATAGCGTCTCTAATGGATCGGCTGGGCGAGTCCAACAAGGAGCACATGCGCAGCGGCCAGGACGACGCCGTTGGTCATGCGGCGGCGGTGCTAGCCCCCATGGCCGTCGTTAACCGGCGGGTTCTCTGGCAATGGCAGGCATGGTGGCGGCCGCGTATCTGGATCCCACCCAGATCCATCACCGATTCTTCACGTGGATGGTCGGTGGCGCAATGAGGGCTCCAGTGAGGGGATGGAGGGTCTCCGTCGGAGTACCGGCGAAGGCATACGTCTTCATGGAGAGGCTTCGAGTGGTTTCAGCCAGCCGCGAGATCGGGACGACGCCTCTTCCAGTGAAAATCGCGCCTGACTGCGATCTTGGCAGATGATGGCGGCATGTCTGACGTCGTTTCCTTCTCGAGGCATTGTCGTTGCAGGTCACGTCAAGTCGATCGAGATGTTCTAGGGAAAACCCTAGACATGGGTCTACCAGATCGGATGATGACGATGCCTTGGGTGTCGTTCCCCCTCTCGGGGGCATCGTTTTGGAGCAAATGCTTGCTGGAGGAGACAAGAGGAGGAGCGGTGTTACATCTACCGCATGGCCGACGACGGACCTCAACGGCATGCCGCTGCGGAGTTTCGTCGATGGGCGCGTGTGGATGGATACGTGTAGGATGGTGGCGTTGTCTGGCCCCGTTGTGGCGTTGACGGCAGGCCTAGCAAGGTCGGTGCGACAGTTCCTTGTGACGCCCCCGATTTGACCGTACACTAATCATGCACGCAAATGTGTACGATCAAGATCAGGGACTCACGGGAAGATATCACAACACAACTCTACAACATAAATAAGTCATACAAGCATCATAATACAAGCCAGGGGCCTCGAGGGCTCGAATGCAAGTGCTCGATCATAGACGAGTCAGCGGAAGCAACAATATCTGAGTACAGACATAAGTTAAACAAGTTTGCCTTAAGAAGGCTAGCACAAACTGGGATACAGATCGAACGAGGCGCAGGCCTCCTGCCTGGGATCCTCCTAACTACTCCTGGTCGTCGTCAGCGGGCTGCACGTAGTAGTAGGCACCTCCAGTGTCGTAGGAGTCGTCGTCGACGGTGGCGTCTGGCTCCTGGACTCCAGCCTCTGGTTGCGACAATCAGGTAGAAAGGAAAGGGGGAAAAGAGGAAGGAAAGCAACCGTGAGTACTCATCCAAAGTACTCGCAAGCAAGGAGCTACTCTACATATGCAAGGGTATATGTATAAAGGACCATATCAGTGGACTGAACTGCAGAATGCCAGAATAAGGGGGGATAGCTAGTCCTGTCGAAGACTACGCTTCTGGCAGCCTCCATCTTGCAGCATGTAGAAGAGAGTAGATTGAAGTCCTCCAAGTAGCATCGCATAGCATAATCCTACTCGGCAATCCCCTCCTCGTCGCCCTGTTAGAGAGCGATCACCGGGTTGTATCTGGCACTTGGAAGGGTGTGTTTTATTAAGTATCCGGTTCTAGTTGTCATAAGGTCAAGGTACAACTCCGGGTCGTCCTTTTACCGAGGGACACAGCTATTCGAATAGATAAACTTCCCTGCAGGGGTGCACCACATAACCCAACACGCTCGATCCCATTTGGCCGGACACACTATTCTGGGTCATGCCCGGCCGCGAAAGATCAACACGTCGCAGCCCCACCTAGGCACAACAGAGAGGTCAGCACGCCGGTCTAAATCCTATGCGCGCAGGGGTCTGGGCCCATTGCACACCTGCACGTTGCGAACGCGGCCGGAAGCAGACCTAGCCTAGTGGCGTTCCAGTCCAATCCGGCGCGCGCCGCTTGGTCGCTGACGTCACGAAGGCTTCGGCTGATACCACGACGTCGAGTACCCATAACTGTTCCCGCGTAGCTGGTTAGTGCATATAGACCAAATGGCCAGACTCAGATCAAATACCAAGAACTCGTTAAGCGTGTTATGTTGAAGTAACCGCGGACGCCGTCCAGGGCCAGGCCCACCTCTCGCCTAGGTGGTCTCAACCTGCCCTGTCGCTCCGCCACAAAGATCCACTTGCGGGTACTCCTATGAGCCGACCCGACTTTAGTCACCATAGGTGTCATGTATAGATTATGTAAGTATATACCCGTGATCACCGCTCAAGTGATCACGGCCCGATAGTATAGCACAGCAGACGGACAAGAATGTAGGGCCACTGATGGAAAACTAGCATCCTATACTAAGCATGTAGGATTGCAGGTAAAGGTAACAACAGTAGTAGAAAGGACAGGCTATGCATCAGGATAGGATTAACGGAAAGCAGTAACATGCTACACTACTCTAATGCAAGCAGTATAGAGAAGAATAGGCGATATCTGGTAATCAAGGGGGGGGCTTGCCTGGTTGCTCTGGCAAGTAGGAGGGGTCGTCAACTCCGTAGTCGAACTGGGCAGCAGCAGCGTCGGTCTTGTGGTCTACCGGAGAGAAGAGAGGGAAGAAACAATGAATACAATGCAAACAGATGCATAACGATGCATGACAAAGCAAACAGCGGTGTCAGGTGTGCCCTAACGCGGTAAGAGGTGATACAGGCGAAGGGGGAAAACATCCGGGAAAGTATCTCCGGTGTTTCGCGTTTTCGGACAGATGAACCGAAGGGGGAAAGTTGCGAGTTCGATATGTTAGGGATGTGTGGCGGACGAACGGGCTGCGTATCCGGATTCGTCTCGTCGTTCTGAGCAACTTTCATGTAGAAAGTATTTTCGTCCGAGTTACGGATTATTTTATATTAATTTTTAAAGATTTAAATCATTTTTAGGATTTATTTAATAAACGTTATCCAGAATAGTAAAAGATGACGTCAGCATGACATCATGCTGATGTCAGCAGTCAACTGTGCAGTTGACTGGGTCAACTACGTGTGGGTCCCGCATGTCATACACTAGACTAACTAATCATGATTAATTAGTTTAATTAGTTGTTTAGTTTAATTAATTAAGTTAATTATTTTTATTATTATATTTTTTAATTCTTGTTTTGGTGCAGGGGGTGGACCCCAGCGGTCATTGACCCAGCCCAGCCACCCGTGCGCTGGGTTAACGGGCGCTGGAGCGTGCAGGCGCTAGCCCGAACGGGGCAAGCCCGTTATGGTGTGGTTGCGGGCGACGGTCGCCAGAGCGCGGCAGGGCCCCGGGCGGCGGTGGACTCGGCGCGACTAGAGTGCGGCCGGGCGAGCGGGCACATGACCCAGGCGCGGCATGAAGGAGGAGATCGCGGCCCCGAGGCGGAAACGAGCGTGGGGCGCGTGAAGGCGCCCGCGCTGGCGCGACCAGGGAGCGTCGAGGGGCTCCAGGGGTGTGCGCGTGCGCGGTCTGGCGGTGAGCGCGTGCTCGGTGCGAGCGTAGCCGTGGGCTGTTCCGACGATGGCAAGGAGAGGGGGAAGAGAAGCAGAGGCCGGGGCCTCACCGCGAGGTGTAGGGGACTGGCAGTGGGGGTCGAGGGGGAGGACGGGGACGACTATTCGGCGAGGCGGTGATGGGCTCCGGCGGCGAGGTCCTTGGGCGATGGGCGACGTGGTCGGGAGTGACGCCTCCAAATCTAGGAAACGGGCGGAAGGGTTGGTGGAGCCGGCGAGGAGGAGCCGAGGATGGAGCAGCGACGGCGTGGGCGATGGGGTTCCCCGGGCGGCGGCGTCGCGGTCGAACGCCACCCCGATCTATATGGGATCGAGAGGTGGTGTGGGAGAGGGGGGAGGCAATGTGGGAAGAGTGGGGGTGGATGGGGTTAGGGTTACGGGACCAGGGGCGTTAAGGGGAGTGGGGGGGGGGGGGGGTTGGGCCGGCCTGGTGGGGGGGGTGGCCGACTGGGTTGGGATGGGCCGAGGCCCATGGGAGCTGGGGATCTATCCTTTTGATTTTTTTGTTTTTCTTTTATCTTTCAATTTCTTTTCTGTTTATTTCATCTTTCAAATTATTTTAGTTTTGTAAAACATATAGTTAGTTCCTAAATTAGTAATAGTAATTATACCACTGCCACAATTAACTTGGCACCTAAATATAATAGTTTGTAATTGTTTATCATTTTAAAAGCATTTAATATTTGTTTTTACTACTGTTTTACTCATTTTAGAGTATGGAGACATTTTATAAAAATGTGGTTTCTCTATCATAATTACCTATGCATTATCTGGCTGTCCCCAAACATTTTAGTTTTAATGTTTGAAAATATTTTATTGTTTGCTTGATTTTGAATTTGAATTCGAACCGGTTTCGAACTAACGCGAGATTAGCAACAGTAATCGATGTGACGTGGTATCATTGACGTGGGATTACTGTAGCCTAATTATCCGGGCGTTACATTCCTGCTCTAGAGATGGTTCGATGGAAGATGGTGGCGGCGGCCTCTAAGAGTGCGCCAGACCGGTGTGTGCCCCAGACCCGGCAATGCGGCTTGGTTGGGGCATCCGGCTTTAGATGTTAGGTTTTGGTGCAATGTCTGTTTGGTATTTGGTTCGGACATTCGGCACCCCTTCATCAAGTGGATAGGAGTAGCGACAGATGTTGCCAAGATGATGACTTCAGACTTATTGATATATTACTTTGTAAGGTCTTTATGAATAATAAATAAAATGATTGCATGCATCACGCAGATGCAGAGATCGGGGGTCATCCTTCTTTTAAAAGAAAAAGTAGAGCGATAGTGCCCTAACTAGTATGAAACATCAATAGAGCGATGACGAGTGTATGAACAAGATAATACATCATGTAGAGCGGGAGAAACAGGTGGAAAGACGTGACACCACACATCAAATGGTATTATGCAAAGTGGAAGGACACGACGACATAACATTTGCTGAGATAGGGGGAAATCAAAAAACAATTCACCAGAAATAGTGTCTTGCATGTTAATTATGGATAGGCAAGAAGACACACCAATGAATGGAATTATACCAAAGAGGTGCAGGGTGGTCAGCGATAACGTGAAATACTTAGTTTTACACTCATCGTCATAATAGAAGTGCCTCCACATTGGTCTCCTCTCTCTTTTGGTCCTCTCTGGCAAGGCGACTAGAGCAAAAGCTTCCTTCCCTCGATCTTCCTCAGTGAGCCTGTGGATTTGCTTTCCATCTACTTGCCGCTCCAGCGGCCAATGGGCAGGAAGGGGAGTCTTGGTCCCTCTGCCTCGGCTACTAGTTAGGTTACCGTTTTAATACTCGCAAAAGTAGCACTTGAGCGGATGGTGGCGCTTCATTTTTGGACGGATGTAATTCTGTTGAACCTTTATAACATATCTCGGTCATTTCTGAAAAAATAAAACTGCCTACACGTTAATGTCTCAAAAAGTCAAAATATTTATTTTCACCGCATGACGACGGACAAGTATTCATCTCGTAGCAATTGAAAGCCGATCGTTGGTGGATCTCCCAGTCTGGCATCTTTGTAACCAGTGTACTATCTCCGTCCTGATTTATTGGTTCCTTTTGTAATTTATGCCAAAGTTTAACCATAAATTTGACTATCAAAATTTTAATGCAGGTCACAAAAAATTATAGCATCGGATTTGCATTTGAACATAGTTTTTGATGTACTCCGGGGATGTTGAGTATAATGTATATTAGGAAGACGAGATAGACTAGGATTTGTTCTGTCTTGTCTTGTACTCCAAGTAAATGATTGTACTCCTATATATATATGCCCACGAGGCTCAAGCAATACAATAAACTATTCCATCAATCCCTCTCTCCCTTCTAACATGGTATCTATCGCAAGTCGATCCTAAACCCTAGCCACCGCCGCTTCCGCACCCGCGCGCCGCCTCCGGGGCGGCCGGCCTCCATGACCGCCGCCGGGGGCCGCGCCACCCGTACCTAGGGTTCGTCCGCCGGTCGTGTTGACCGGCTGCCCTAGAGAGTCTTTTCCCCAAGCCTTGCTCCGGGGTTTTCTCTCTCCCGCCGGTCATCTTGATCGCGCGGTTTTTTTGGTTTTCTGATCTATTCTTGATCGGTTTGCGTCGTCCACCGCCGCCGTCGACCCCGAGCGACTCTACTCCAACCCCGGCGCGACCAGCCAGCCTCTCTTCCGACTCGGCGCCCACCCGCGGCCCGTCAGGGCGAGCCGCCGTCCGCGCGTCGGTCCGCCCGTCGCCCTGCGCCGTCCATCACCGCCCTACTCCGACCGGGACACCTGCATCGCCCCGACCCGGCGGCTTCGCGCCATGCGACGGCCAATCATAGCCGTCGCTCGCGCGCCGGCCCGCCCATCGATCCGCATCACCCGCCTCCGCCGTGTCTGCACGGCGGCCCGGCGGTCTACCTTGCCGGCCTCGTCCTCGCGGCTGCGTCAGGATGGCTGCGTCCGGCTCGTCGGCTGCCTCAACTCGGGCGCCGCTGGTCCGTTGGTCGTTCGGGCCTCGCTGCCCGGGCGCCGGTGTTGCTTTGGCAGCCCTGGTGCCGGTGCTGACAAGCTCGTCCGCACGATGTCCCACGCCGTCCGTCGTCGCTGGCTTCATCTCGGACTCCGCCGCCACCACGCCTCCACCGAGAGGCGTCCCCGACCTCGCGCGCGATTGGCTTGATCACCCACTCGCCGTCGTGATCCGCCTCATCTATGCCGCGCGACCGACTTGGCCCGTCGGTTACTCGCGCCTCCGCAGGTCCCATGAAGATCGTCCCCGAGTTCAGCACACCTCTCCACCAATCGAGCATCGGGCTGCCGCTGCGTCGCCCCATCGAGCCGCAGCGCCGCCGCCCGGTGGTTCTCCTCGCGGCTGCATCGACTCGTGCTTCGCCGCTGCGTCGCCCCTTCGGGCCGTAGTGCCACGATACGCGGTCCCCACCGCCGCCCCGAGGCCGTCCCCGTGGCTGCACCGACTCGCGAACCGCCGTTGCGTCGCCCCTTCGGGCCGCAGCGTCGCGGCCCGCGGTCCCCGCCGCCGCCCCGAGGTCTTCCCGCCGTCGCCCCGAACCGCCTGCCGCCGCTGCGTCGCCCCTTCGGGCCGTAGCGCCGCGGCCCGCGGTTTGCTCCGCCGTCACCGCGCGTCGAGCTCCCGTGGTATGCGCCGCGCCGTCTTCCTTGGCGCGGGAACGCCACCGTCCGCGCCGGTCTTCGTCACGCTGTCAGGGTTCTTCGCCTACTTCGAGCACCGCCGCCGCACTCCTAACCTAGCCGCCGCCGCCGCTGCTCTTCTTTGGCCGCCGCCGCCCGTCCACCCTCTTCGTCTTCGTCCAAGCACCAGCCCGTCACAAGCGTCGCCGTCATCTACCCCGACCACTTCGTCTACTCCGACCACCGTTGGTGACATCGGCCCCGCGCCGATGGACGCTGCAATCGTCGTCGAGTTCTTCTCTGCTGGCCCGTCCGACTTCTCCGACATGGCGTACAGCTCGTGCAGGTCCCTCGTCTACGCATGCCCGGTGCTGGCAACACCGATGCATGCCTTCATCCACGACGTGTCTCCGGGCCTGGCAAGCCTGGTCGGCGCTTCGTCAAATTCGTCTTCGTCCGTCTACGCATGCCCGGTGCTGGCAACACCGGTGCGTGCCTTCGTCCACGATGTGTCCCCGGGCTTGGCAAACCCGCCGCGACGCGTCGTCAACAACATTTTCTTCCCGGCGCGCCCCTACTTCGACACTACTGCGCCTATGCTAACTCGGCGCCCCCTTGCGCCTGTGGCTCCACGGCGACTTACTCGACACCGGCCACCCCGACTCGACATCGACCCCGGCATTCTTCGCACGGCTACCTCGACCACGGCTCCACCACACACGCTCTCGGCTACCTCGACAAACGGCACAAAGGGCTACAACCTGCTTGAGCAACCTCGTCGGTTTCCACTCCAGCCATGACTCCGCGATGCGTCGACCGTTACGACTGGGGGGGGGGTGGGGGGTGTCCGTCGGCTTGCCTTTGGATTCTTCTCCAGTCTCACCGTCTGTGTCGCTACCGTTGTGACTGCGGGGGGATGTTGAGTATAATGTTTATTAGGAGAGAAGAGATAGATTAGGATTTGTTCTGGCTTGTATTGTACTCCAAATAGATGATTGTACTTCTATATATATGCCCACGAGGCTTAAGCAATACAATAAACTATTCCACCAATCCCTCTCTCCCTTCTAAGAGATATCACCTTTGCTATGTATAATTTATATTTTATTAGTTAAAATCATGATCAAAGTATGATCCTTAAATACAAATGGGAGTAATAATAAACCAGGACGGAGGAAGAAATTTCGACCGTGTATGTCACAAGCGGGTTAGGGTTAGGTTGGAGCGTTGCTGGTTGGAGTATCGTGGCGAATGGCTGCTACCACCTTAATGCTGTCAAGGTCATTACTAGATCTTTTCGCCTCGACGGGTCCGTCACGTTAATGGTGTATTGGCTGTCTACGTACGTACGGCCCAACTGGCTCCCTGAACATGCTACTGTAACGAACGAATGCAGCCAAACCTACTACGTTTCATGACATACCGCGTGACGGAACTATCGTCCGACTTTTCATCGAAGCACATGATGAATGCAGTGATGCGGACGCAGCTGCGGGGAGACGCATGTTAATTGAACTCCCAGTGCTGGGTCGCTGCCAGGCATCAAGGCGGAATCACAGGGGTGGGGGCCCGACGAGCTCGACGCGGATGCGCCCAGCGGTGGACCTGCCGTCGCGGACGCCATGGGACCGTCTTCATTGCGTGCGTGCTCCACACCTCCTCTGCCGAACAGACGTGGACAACATCGGCCGGCCACACGATCCACCGCTGTTAGACTGAGCATGCGCGCACGCGAGAAACACAGCGTACCTTGAACTGAGCACGATCAGCGCATCTACAATCACAGCTTCTTCTTTTTGATATCAAGAGACTTTATTCATCAAATAATGAAAAGATCGTTTACAAGGGAAAATGAAATAAAGTCAGGGATAGCATCCCAAACACAAAAGGTACTGGAGCTAAAAGCATATTTTGCTATAGTATTGGCCACCTCATTGGCCTCTTTAAAACAATGTAAGAAATTAACTTGGCCAAATTTCTTCATCAGTTGTTTACTCTCCATCATCACTGGAACAGAAGGTCCTGCATAATCGTTCTCACCTTTCATAGCATCAACAACAAAAGAGTTATCAGATTCAATTATCAGCTTGCTACAGCCAATGCTCGCCGCCAAATAAAATCCATTTCTGATCGCAATCATTTCCGCTGAGTCTACATTAGGAACGTGAGGCATGAGCCATGAGGCAGACGCAATAAAATTGCCATTCTCATCTTAGGCCACTGCGCCAGAAGCTCCTAACAATGTTTCAGCGACGAATGAAGCATCAACATTTATTTTAACGAATCCTTTGGATGGCTTCTTCCACATCTGATCCAGTTTACGTTTTGGAGACTTTGAGTTAGCAGCTCGCATAAAATTTGTCAACAGAACTTTGATGGAGATGGCAGATCGCTCTGCAGTTTGCACAGATTCTCCCCTCACCAATTGTCGTCATTGCCACCAAAGAAACCATGTAGCAAGTAGCGCCAGCTCAGCACATGGCAAGCCTCCGGTGACCGATTGCATTTTAGCTAAAATATCAAGTGTATCTGATCCTGACCTATCTTGCAGAACCGCTTTTTGCACATCATCATAAAGTCCCAAGTCCTTCCATACATCTTTTACTCTAGCACACTTGAAGCAGTGTGGTATGTCCTCAGGTCCCAAGGAGCAGATCGGGCATTGAATAGGTGTACGTATGTGCCTTCCTAAAAGGACCCCATAACATGGTAAAACCCATGCAACACTTTTCATGCAAAAAATTTAACCTTCCCTGGAATTCTTAATTTCCAAACTTCTTTCCTGATTGAATTCAAGTTGACCCTGCCTTGACCATCTATTCTGTACCCTCGTTGCCCATGTTGATGTTCCCACTCTCAGTGGTATGCAGAACGTACAGAAAAGGTTCCCGATCTTGTGTAATTCCACCGGATAAAATCATCCATGCTATGCACATTCAAAGGGATTTGTAGTATACATTGAGCATCAACAGGTGAAAAACGTCTCGGATTAGGATTTCATCCCACGAACCAGAGTTGGGGTCAATGAGCTCATCAACCTTAGATAGGATGATGTTCCCATTAGGAGTTATAACTTTTCTGCTCGGGCTAGATGGAATCCATGGATCGCTCCAAATATTAATTTCAGCTCCGGATCCAACTCTCCAAATGCATACCATGTTAAAGGTTTGAATTTCCGAGACAATACTCTGCCAGGTATAGGAGGAGCCCTTCTTTGCTCCAGCCTTTAGGATATTTTCATCGGGATAGTACTTAGCCCTTAACACACGCGCACACAAAGAATCTGGGTTCTAGATTAGTCGCCAATATTGTTTTGCTAACATAGCAAGGTTGAAACTATGAAGGTCTCTAAATCCCATGCCCCCTTTCTTCTTCGGAGTACACATCTTTCACCATGCGAACCAGTGCATTTTCTTTCTGTCCTCCTCATCTCCCCACCAGAATCCCGATATCTCATCGGTTATGGCCTTGCAAATACCTTTGGGTAATTTGAAAACTGACATAGCATATGAAGGTATTGCTTGCGCCACAGATTTCAGCAAGATTTCCTTTCCCTGCATAGACAAAACTTTCTCCTTCCAGCCTTTCAGACGTTGGCACACTCGGTCAATTAGGTGTTGGAATTAGTCACTTCTGTCCACCCCAACCATAGTTGGGAGACCTAAATATGTATCGGAGAGAGCTTCAGTTAATATATTTAATTCCCTACAAATATCCTCTCTCACACAGACACCAGTGTTTGGGCTAAAATAAATACTGGATTTGGCATTACTAACCATTTGTCCGAAGTTTTGACAGTAAGTTTCCAGCACTTTCTTCAATGTTCTTGCATTGCTGATATTAGCCTTCATTAAAATTAAGGAGTCATCTACAAAAAGAAGATGTGATATAGACGACGCATTCCGACAGACTTTAACTCCTTCAATTCCCCCAATATCCTCCTCATGAGCTAGAAGGCTTGAGAGACCCTCTGAGCAAATTAGAAATAGGTGCGGGGATAGCGGGTCTCCCTATCTCAATCCCCTTGTCGGCACAAATTCATCAGTTTCAGTGACATTAAAACGAATCTTGTAACTTACCGATGATACACATTCCATGATCATCTCCACCCATTCTTCTCGAAATCCCATTCTCATCATCATGTTACGCAAAAAAAACCACTCAACTCTATCATATGCTTTGTGCATGTAAAGTTTTACAACACCGTAACCATTGGAGCCATGGGTCCTTTTCTTTATCGCATGAAAGCTCTCATAAACAACCAAAACATTGTCGGTAATAAGTCTACCCGAGATAAAAGCACTCGGAGTTGCGGATCTAATTTCAGGAAGTATCTTTTTCAATCTATTAGCTATCATCTTCGAGATAATTTTGTAGACCACATTACACAGACTAATCGGTCTATATTGGGTGATTACCTCTGGATTGTCTACCTTGGGGATAAGCACAATGTTAGTTGCATTCCACCCCGTTGGTATTTTATTCTTATTTATAGCATCAAGAACCTCTTTGGTGAGCTCGCCAAGTATATGCCAGAATCTCTTGAAGAATAAAGCATGGAGACCGTCCGGGCCAGGGGCCTTCACGTCCCCGATTTGAAACAGTGCCCTCTTAACTTCATCCCCTGTGTAATCTGCGCACAAAAAGTCATTCATTGCAGCCGAAACACTTGGCTTCGCTGATGCTAGAAGTCCCTGATCAGTATCCCCTGCCTTTGAAGTGAACAATGACACAAAATACTCCCGCACCAGGGGCTTAAGGCTGTCATTTCCTTCCACCCAGCCATCCATTGTGTTCTTAAGCCGCTTAATCAGATTTTTCTTCCTCCGCATAGAAGTGTACTGCTGGAAATATGAACTGTTCCGGTCTCCATGTCCCAGCCAAGTCACCCTGCCCCGTTGGGCCCAATATATCTCGTCTTGTTCCAGTATGTTTTATATAAGAACTGTAAGTTCCTTATGCCTCGCCTTAACTTCATCGTCCTTAGGAGCTCGCATGAGCTTCTCTAGTTCTTTTTGAACATTCCTCAACCTCGATCATGAAATTTTGAGTACCGTCCGATCCCACACATGCAGATCATTATGGACAGACTCAAGCTTGTCCCGGATGCTCGGACACACGCCATTGTGTACTGCTTTTTGCCATGCAGTTCAGATGATTTTCTCCACTGTATCTTCTGCTAACCAACGTGCCTCAAATATTCTTTCCTTCCTCTGGCCATCAGCTACACCACGGAGATGGTTTGTGTCTAGACAAATAGGCCGATGGTCAGATTTTCCCATCTCCAGGTTTATCAATCCTGCCCAAGGATGCATCTGCGCCCATGCCTGGTTAGACACCGCCCTGTCTAGTCTTTCTCTTAGTCCTCCTCAAAACCAAGTAACGTTATCTCCTCCGTAACCAATATCTTCTAGGGACCAGTCTGATAAAGCATCCTGAAACGCTTGCATTCTTGATTGATGCGGAGGGGCTCCCCCTTCTTTTTTAGAGGAGTCGAGAATCTCATTAAAGTCCCCTATTACTGTCCGCGGTAGATCTATTTGTGAATGCAATTCACGTAAATTATTATAGGTATGGTCCTTGTTATTCCAACTAGGTTATCCGTATAAACAAGTTAGTCTTCAAGTGTCCCATTCGATTCTTCAACTGACACATCAATATAGGCTAATGTAGTTGTCTGGGAGTAGATCCTCACCTCCTTCTTCCAAACTAACAAGAGACCACCTCTTCGACCATCTAGACTTGGAGAAACTATCTTGTGGTCCATCTTTATTTTCTTCTTAACTTCATCTTCCTGAAGATCATCCAGGTGCGTCTCAGACAAGAAGAACACATCCGGGCTATGCCTTCTCTGAATATCCAGAAGCGAGCGGACTGTCGGGGCACCAAGGAGGCCCCGACAGTTCCAGCTTATGATTTTCATTATCTTGGTGGTACTCCAACCACTCCCAGCCACAAGCAAAACTTGCACGAACAAATCTTGAACTTGCACGTGCAGATCAGCCACCAATAATTGTATGTACAAATCACTTGCCCTTGTACGAACAGATCACACTTCAGATAAACAATCAGTCAGAAACCAGATCATCCATCCATAGAACCAACATGCAGCGACCTGGAGAAGCAAGCTGGCTGAATTAACAACGACACCTGCCGCGATAGTTCACGTAGAGTCGGAAAAAATACAGATGATCTGACGAGCAAACCGGCTGGAATCAAAGACGACACACCTACGCAAAGAGAAGGGGTCGGAACATGGCAGCGGCGCCGCCGCCGCCGCCGCCGAAGTGGCGGCCGGCGCGGCCACTGACCTAGATCGCCTTTCTTGTCGCAAGAGCACGAAATGGTACGGGCCTAGTCTTCTTTTGATTGGTTTGCGGTTTTCCTTTCCATCTACAATCACACCTAACTAATACGAGTTGCCAAACGCCCCAGGACGCGTCTTCTGATTACCATTTTCATACAAACCCATGCAATGACATAATCTACGTAAACTACTACTACGAACTACTAAACTACGCGTTGGCATTGTGGTCATTGACGGCCGGGCACACGGCCAGCTCGTCCTTGTCCTCCTCGAACTCGGCGAAGAGCTAGTAGATCTTTGCCTTCCGCTGGTGAAGGACGCGGCGGTTCGCCTCCACCTCGTGCTCTGTCTTGAAGGACTCGAGGAGGGCCTACTGCTCAGCCAGCTCGTCCACCTGGGCCTCCTCGAACTCCTCCATGGCGTTGGCCATGTTTAACTCCTCCATGGCGTTGGCCATGTTAAAGAGAGAGGTCCTTAGGGGGTGGTTGTCTTCTGCGGCCACTTAATAGGGGGGGCAAATAGAGTTGCTCATGAGATTGCTAAATTGTGTATGATTTCTAGAACTGGTGAGTTGGTAGGTGATGTTCCTTCATACATGACGTACTTTGTAAGTAAAAGTTTAATAACTATGTCTTAATTATTGTATGTTTTTTCAATAAAAACATTATATGCATTAATTATTTTGGTCTTTGCTATCTCTCGCACGGAAAAGTTGATGGTTCATGATGTGATGTTGTTTTGAGGTGGTGATCGGTTGGTGTTTTCGATGACTAACATCCAAGGTGGTGTGTTGTGATGATGTTCTACTGGTTTCTTTGTGGTGGGCACTCTCAGAGCGATTCTTTCCTTTTTGGACCCTTCAAGAAGCTTTCTTTACCTTCCCGTACATACCGGGACACTCCCGGGGACCTTCAAGAGCACTTTCAAGATCATCTGAAACACTTTCATAATCCTTCCAATATCTCATAGTACTTCCACATATTACTACTAGTCATTATGTGTGTGATCCTGTAGGTTAGATAATATGCGGACATGTCCGAAACATCTTTTAGTCAATAATTATTAGCGGGATCTGCACACCCAACATAATTCCCACAAATCAATGAAGATCATTATCGAGTGAAACTTTTGTTATTGAATAGAATTCCCTTTACCTCGTGATATGTTACAAAAGACGAGGAGAGACTTTTACGGTATCCCAGTGATCAACACCTTGATCACTATACCTAGTTATCCGTGTTACTGGTGTGTACTTGTTTCCGTATTCCGGTATTGACGTGACTAACTTCTTAGTCACTATACTTGGCCAGGCGACGCTGGATACCGTAAAACCGACTGGGCCGAGAGTGTATGTCGTCATCCCCAAAGAGATTAATCCTGATCTTGACATATAGAACACCACGACATACTTTTCTGGTGTACCCGAAAGTCACCTTTAAAATCACCCAATGGCGAAGTAACGTTTGGCAACCCCAAAGTAACCATCTGATATCCGGGTCTACGATTCATGGTCTATGGATGCAAGTAGAAGTTAACACACTATATGAAAACACCGATGACATATTAACGACGTGATCTCATCGTATTTCATAAGTTGGGTCTATCCCATAACACTGTTACAACAACAATGTGTTCTCATTATTGCGAGCACCCTTGTTACATTAAAAATGCCCATGGTCAGGAAAACGGAACAATCAATAATACATTAGCTAGTCCAAAGGCCCGACTAGGGATATGTTTGGCGTTTATCTTTCAATGGATGCAACTAGGCTTTCCTCTGAATCTCACATTCAAGAACCATTGCAATTCTAGCTTAATTATTAACATGGAAATATAATAATAATGACTTTGCAATTGTGTCTAGGGCATATTTCAATAACAGTTTCAAACCAGGTACAATTATCTCGATGGTCTCTTACAAATATGGCAAACAACATACATGTATGATAGGACAACAAACATATAATTTTACTCTTCATAGACAATGTGTCATTACACTTTTGCTATTAGACATTTTATGAATGGTTTTGCCATTTTTGAAACCTTTATAATGACCAAGAAAAGCACCCTATAGATAATGACCATTCCAAGTAAGATCGCAAGAACGACCCACTTAGAGTAACCTAACTCCACTTGTAAGTTGTACTTAAGGATATATTTACCACTAATGTCAATACCCCTGGCAAGACCTAAATCTTGGAAGACCAAGCCCAAGAATTCATTTTTGGACAATCCTTGAGTTGTATACTTTTGGTAAGATATGTAGTACGTTGGGTACTTCCATATTGGTTTTGGGAGGTCATTTGGAAGCCTGAAGAAGCCAGCGTTTAGCATTAGTAGCCCTTGTACTCTAGAACCCGTAATTATACCTAGGAGAAAATCAGGTACGATGGCTGCAACAATCATCATCAAACCCTCAACCAACATTGTGCATGTCCATAGAGTTGCAACAAAGAAGAAGAAGTGTTCTATTCCTCTTTGAAGTCCAGTTAGGTAATAAGCAATTGCGGCAGGTAGTACGGAGATGAGACCCAAGTATAGAGTTGATGAAAGTGTGTTGGCTATTACAAATTCAATGGCCCCGTAGTGTCCACTCCGCTGCTCTTTCTCAAATATCTGCATTTTCCAAATTATCATGTAATAGAAAATCACAAAACCAAAGTAGACTTGTTTTAGAAACAATAATGATACCCACCTTCATATCCTCGACAAATGATGGAAAACCTCCGATTGCCATCATTGTCATGAAGGTTGATGTAAACATAAGCATAGATGCTCGTGCCTAGAATGGTCAACAAACATAGAGTAGTATGTCAACCTACAAATACTTACTATTTTCACTCTTTATTTTATAGATTAGGAATCGACTACTCACTTGGATTGATGCATAATTGTGACCAACATTGAAGAAAATGGTCCCAATGGTTAAAAAAAGTGCGATGTTGATTACAAAACGTAACCAATAATAGCCTATGTCTCTGTGCATGTTAATCATTGATCTTTTGGTTAGGACAATCGATTTGGTCCAGAACGATGCTTGCCTTTGTTGAAGTACATGGTCACCCTGCTAAACAAAAACAATGGAGACGCAAAAGTATATAAGTGAGACATATATAATCTCACATACTCAACCAAATGCATCAGCTTAGTCCATATAAAGAAGATACCTTCTTAATTAATTTGCTTGCTTCCATTTCAGTTCCTAAAATAGCAGGAGAGCCAGAAGAAGCCACTAGAGTTTGGATTACTTTTGCAGCATGTGCCAAATTTATCGCTGATTCTTCCTCGGCTTCCTACACAAACATGATGTATATGCCTTTCAATTTACCACGAGTTAAATTTTCCATACAGAAATACAAAGCCTTGAGAGATCATTTTCATACCTCAAAGTCTGTGTTTATCATCCTTAAGAAGTGATCAGAAGGATTCCTCCTCAATGGGCATGGGAACCCATTAGCATCAAAGAACTGCAAGTTACCCAAAAGAGTATGGTTAATTTTGTACACACTATAGAAACAATCTTTCATGAAAAAAAAATATAACCTAGCGATACCCCACACATATCCAAGTGAAAGCATCTTCTGTGCAGACACATCTATAATAGACTGAAGCCTAAAAAAATTCATACATGTGCATAAATGGTTCACAAGCAAATGTTGTTTTACAAAAATATAGTAATCGTTATAGAAAAGCATCATGTACATTAGTTAACAAATTTGATGCAATTTTTTTAAAAGTGGAAATCTTAGAAATGTGTACAATTTTGATGTTACTGGTGGGTACCGACCTTCTACCTCATAAGCATAGAGAATATTATAAATGACAGAAAAGAGACTAGAATAATTGCATTAACTGCTAAAATAGAGAAAGATATGTGACTTGTAAGTCTATGCGAGTATATTTTACACATGTTTGAACTCCTACAGACATTGGAATTACTTAGAAATTCTTGGTTATAAGTAATTGAAAGGCTCGGCCTTTCATTATGTTTGAAATGTTCATATAACAAGTGTTTATTTTTTTCTTGAGGTGGATTCTTTGTCCACTCATTTCAACATGGTGCCATGACGAGAATGGCAAGGAGATCCAATTGTGGATCCCGAACTCGATGCCGGAACGTACTTGCCAGTAGCTATGTGTTGCAAGAGTATCCAAGAAATTCTTGCTACAACCAAAAACTGAATCACAGATGGTTTGGAACTATAGTTGTATGTGGTATTCAGGTATCATAGGCAGTTGCAAAACCTCTGATGATATTTTTGTTACCACTGTCTTGTGTCTCAAACGGTTTAGCAAACTGTATGTGATAGGAGTTCTCAATGCTCTTGAAGTGGTATTTTGTAGTACTGAATTACATTAGTCAATATTGGATGGGAAATACACAGGAGCACCAAGGTGCTCCAACCCCCTACACGAAAATTAAATTTAAAAAATACCAGGAAAATTAAAAAAACTAAAATCTTGGGATCTCAAACTTGGGTGCCCAATCTACGCCCGTATGAAGTTTCGTATAAAAATACCAGGAAATATATCTGTAGCGAAGAAAATACAGTTTGAACTAAAATCCATCCAATCAGTTTTTTTGGTGTACATAGGAATTTTTTTGGTCATTTTTTCCATAGATACATTTTCTGGTGTTTTTTCACAAAATTTCACACGAAAGTAGATTGAGCACTTACATGTCCCAAAACCCCAGATTTGTTTTGAATTTTCCTGGTATTTTTTTTGCATTTAATGTTCATATAGGCGTGTGGAGCACCCAGGTGCTACAAATCCTTTTCCGTATTGTACGTGCTTTCAAGTCAGAAGTAACTATTCAAATGTTTGCTATTTATTTTTCAGAGAGACATTGAAGTTGCACTTGCATTTAACAATCGACTGGTATGAAGCTCATTAGTTGGGAATAGCATTGCTTGACGCTTGCGTTCCAGCTCCCCGCTCCCGCTCCTAGGGTTCCCCCTCGCGCCTCCGCCGCCGCCGGCCGCCATCCCCTCCCGCGCCTCCGGCCACCGGCCGCGCACGCTGCGTCGCGCCCCGCCTCGCTCTCCCCCTCCCGGCTCGCTCCCCGCGTCGCCTCCCCGAGCGAGGGGGCCGAGGGGCCCTCTCCCCGCCCCCCAGCGCCCCCCTCCCCTTCCCCTCCTTCCGCCGCCGCCGGCCTGCGCCACCGGGCCTGCCCGCGTGGTGTTGGCGGCGGTGGCGGCCTTTCCTTCCCCACGTGCGGTGCCATGCATGGCTCGGGTGGTGGCATCCCGCGGCGGTGCTCCTCGGTCGACGGTGGTTCCGGTGGCGGCTGCTCAAGGCGGCGTGGCTCCGGGTGGCCTAGAGGCGGCGACGCGGCCACTTGGCGGCGGGCTGGCGCGGTGGATGGTGGCGGCGCCCTCCCGGACCATATCTGGGCCCTTTGGGCCCCATCTGGGTCTGGGCGGGCCTGACTCGGTCTTGACCGCGGCGGCTCCGGCGGGGGCGGTGGTGGCGCGGCTTGTGCGGGGGGTTGTGGAGACGGCCGGACGTCTACTGCAGCGCGGCGATGGGGGCTTCACGAGCCCCTTTTGGGCTCGGCCGGACCTCGAGGGCCTGGTACGCTCCCCTTGCCGCATCTGGTCGGTGACCGCCGATGGTGGTGGAGGTTGTCTCCTCCGGCGTGGCTGCTGTCGCTACCGCTCCTCATTCTTCGCTGCTCCCTCTCGACCTCGTCGGTCTCGCTTCGATGGCCATGGTGAGGCGGCGGTGATGATGGCAAGACCGTGGTGGCGCACGTTGGTGGGTGGCATGTCTGGTGGAGCGCGTCGGACCGTTCGGGGATGTGGGTGTTTGCCAGATGGGAAAAAATCCGTGCCGGCTCGGCACCGACGCGGTGACGCCTGTGGGCGCCACCGTTCCTTCCTGAAGGGCGTCGGGTATTCCCCTTCCCCACGCCCCTTCGCATACCGGGGAAAACCCTAGGACCTGTCCGTGCAGCAGCATCATCGTCGTCGTGTTCCTTCTTGAAGGTGCTGCTTGGTATGCGGAGGTTTGAGGTGCTTGGAGCGTGGTGGTAGATCTCAGGTGGGCGCAGCGGTTTCGGGTTATCATCGTTTTCGTCGATCCGACGTTGTTAACATTATTTTATCTCTTCTTTCTCTTTTGTTTGTTTTGGGCATGCTTGTGCTGTTTGCCCCAGCATTGGACTCTTCGTTGTATCGGGTGGTTGCTATATCTATATAGCGGGGCGAAAGCCTATTTCGTTTAAATGAAGCTCATTAGTTTTTTTAAGCCGTAAGCTCATTAGTTTTGCATATGTACACTTGTCCTGTGTGCTAAAACAACTTTCTTAATAATTGTATCTGCTCTCTGTTAATTAGTTTGTTAGACATGTTGGTGTCAAATTTAACGTTGGCAAGCCTATACTTTCCATCATAAGAATCATAATGTTCAATCTGATACACACCTTTTCTATGTAGAAATGATAAGAATGCACAAGTTCAGCAAATCAACAGCATCCTGCCATCACTATCTTGCCAGAGTATAAATTGTTTAAGCTGGCCAGTTTACCTTAATTAAAGTGTTGTTAATTAGTCTAATGATGCCCCCAAGCTGTTATTTCTTTCTGCAGTGATTTAACTACGTTTCAATTTTCATGCAGTGATTTAATGCAATTCTATTACTGGCCTATTATATACAAATTTGTTCCCGTACGAAACTTCCAAATATTCTGTAGTCCTGTAGATGGGGTCGGGGACAACTCTCAAACATGGTCATGTGCAATTTAGAGAATACATACTCAAGAATAGTGACCCCATTGCTTACAAGGCAGCTCTGTCCTTGCACAAAGGAAATATAATGGTTCTGAAAATCTCTACTGTTAGTTTCATGTCGTTAGTTGGGATATAGATAGTGATCATTTCTTCTTTCCATTAAATGTGTTTAAGATATGACATTTTACCAGTTGTAAATGAGGTCTTTAGGTGAAAGTGTTGTTCAAGGAGCAGCATATAGAAAATGTACATTATCACGCTAGCTAAGCAATATTTTTGTAAGATAGAACATTTGGATGGCGTTTGGACAAAGAAAGAACCCGTAAAAGGTAATGGTTCACAGTACATGGCCACCAAAATATGTCAAGATTTTACCACCCGATATTTTTCAAATGCATGTAATCAAATTTCAGATTATGATGATGGTTAAATAGATGCTCATGGTGCCGCTATGCACACTACAGCGGTAGAGGTTAAAAGTGGAGATGTCTTTTTTCCTAAATTCTGGGCCAAAATTTATTACTTTTTCGCGCGAAGGGGGAGGGGCGCTCAAATTAGTACGGAAATGCTAAAAATCTGACGTCGGATTTTCAGGCGTGATAAATCAAACATTTTTCATGGCAATTTATATTGACGTGAATATGGCAAATTTAGTCTGTCAGCACTGGCAATTTCCTGGCAAAAAAATAAGCGGGGACAGATTTATCATGCTCGTCAGCTAAACTTGTCATTCTTGGCAAACATAATTTGCTCTGAAAATTGTTTGATTTGCCATGCCTAAAAATCTAACATTTGCTCGGTATTCGGGTCCAATTACTATGGGTCTATTTGATCGCACACCGGTTCCGCCTTGCTAATTTTTTTGGCGTTGACAGCTGCGAAGGCATCTGCTTGAATTGGGTCACGCCCTATACCCAGAGGTTCCTCCCATTTGAGTAACCAATTTTTGGGCAATCCACTGGCGGCTGAATTTATCCAAACGGAGCCTATACGCCCCTGTATTTGCGGTTTGGTTTCTCTGTCCTGAGTAATAATGGATATATTAACACTGAGCCATGTGTTTATCACTCGCCCACAGACACATATGAGGACATTGGTTATGTTGCAATTCAGGCCACAATATTGCACTAGATATGCTTTCACAAACCATAAGTAACACTAATCCCAGGACCAATATTTTATAGATATGCTTTCACAACATTGAACTAGATATGTTTTCATAAATCATAAGTAATACTGACACTAGTCGCAGGGTCACCAATGCAACCATAAATTCCGAACTGAAGTACACGTACCTCTATTGCCTTGGAAGCTGGCCCAAAATAAACTGCCCTCCCATTGGCCAGCAGGCAGAGGCCATGGAAGAGCTCGAACACCTCTGTGCTTGGCTGGTGGATGGCTGCGACGACCGTCGTCCCATTCCTTCTGGCGATCCCGGCGATGCGACTCATGACATGGTACGACGTGGCGCTATCAAGCCCGCTTGTTGGCTCGTCGAGGAAGATGAGCGCCGGCGACGCCAGCAGCTCAATGCAGATGCTCACTCGCTTCCGCTGGCCACCGCTGATTCCCTTGCAAACTCGCCCGCCGATCCGAGTTCCGGCCACAGTGGCGAGTCCCATCTGCCGGATAACATCGTCGGCCCATGACCGCTTCTCCGCCGGCGTCAAGGAGTCCGGCAGCTGAAGCTGTGCAGAATAGTGCACTGCCTCCGCCACCGTCAACGTCGCCATCAGCACGTTTTCTTGGGTCACATACGCCTTCATTGCATGAACGTGATCGGAGGTTGTTAGGGAGTTATACACAAACGTCGATGTTTAATTATACCTCTATCAATGTCGGGCATGGGCATATGTGGAACTTACCGAGGTTCCGGATGCAACCTTGTGACGGCATCCATTGATCAACATGTCTCCCCTCGCTTTCATGTTAGGTCCGAGTCGTCCTGTTTATAAGCATATACATATGTATATGTAGTACAGATCATAAGTAAAGGAGAAACGTATTGACAAACCAAACATTAACGTTGTCCACAATCGCTATGGTTTAGCTGAGGTAACAAGTGGCGCCGACAATATTATGGGAAGAAGAAGACACATAGCGAAATCCAAGCAGGAGTACTAGAGAGTGTGTTTCTCGTTCGACAATCATGAGGCCGGGTTGGTTCGCACATCGGAATTTTATTGAACACTATTTATGCATAGAAATGTGGAAGGAAGTGATTATTTCAAAGTGGACTATGAAATATTTATTTACACATCGGATATTTGATCATCTTTGTATATTTACAGAAAATACTTGCATATATTAAACCTTGTGTGCAAAAGAAAAAACTTGTGTGTAACTTTAGATTTGAACTAACCAAACTAAAGGTTAAAAATCCATTTGATGTATTTTGCAATCTGTCTGCAGGCATGTTATTTTTAAAATAATATCACAAAATGCAAGGGTATATACCCACAGACCACAACTGTAAGAAGTTAGCTGATAATTAATTAACCAATCTCATACAATATGTTTTTTCTAAACCCTGGAAATTATGGTTGTCCATATCATATAGATGCAGAGACGGGAAGATGGTGCGATTACTCTTAAAAAAACATTGGTGCATGAGCCATGAGCTATGTGGCATCACCTTGGATGCAACACATCAATTACTCTTTTTCACATCGGTGAGCTTATGGTTGCATCGTATTGCACCAATTAACCGATCGCACTGTAAATTATGGTTGTCCGTATCAATTACCCTTTTTCACATTGGCACTTTTTTTACGTCGACACAAGGGGCGCAGCCGTCCAAGTAGGAGCGTGTTAGCCATGGACTTTTTTTCCGGAAAAATTAGCCATGCACTTAATAGAAACACGAGGTAAGAGCAGAACTATATACTGATATTTATTTTATTGTACAAATTTCTAGTTGGGTTTTTTCTGTTTATTTGTGTCAAACAACTTACAAAGTACCTAGTAGCAAAATCAAACAAAACAAAAGATAGCAACAAGTTTAAATAGCTAACTGGAACATTAGCAAAATTACCACATGTGCAGAACTTATTTACGAACAAAGAACACTAGCAAAAATAAAAATAAATTACAGCTGGAATACAAAACAAATAATCATATCTTACAAATATATTATAAGTTTTTCTAAACAAAAGATAAAGTGTAAGTTTACAGAAGATGGACATTTCAAGTTATCAGCTTTTTTGTATGGTAGGAAAGTTATACCAGCCAAGGCATCAAGTAGAGTAGTTTTGCCACAGCCGGAAGGACCCATGAGAGCCAGCACTTCGCCAGGGCGCGCGTATCCACTAAGCCCATCAAGGATCACAGCATGGCCCTTTCTCCTGCTTATGACCGTCACCGATAGATCCTGCCACTTCAGAAATACCCCAGCAACGCCGGGCTCCACATTGTCCACTACCCCGTCGGCCGGCGAAGCCTCCCATGGCTCCGAGTTAGAGAGACAACGTGGGAAGAAGATGGGGCTTGACGGCCACGCCGACCAGCCGCGCCATGAAACCCTAGCAGTGCTCGACGACGTCATCGACTGTAGTGGCCTGGTGGGGCTCGGCTTCGGGGCCCATCTCGGCAGTGGTGACGCAGCCATATATATACGTTGTGTGCCTTTTCAATTTGCGGTTTCCATGTGTCTACCAGCGCCTTATATAGGTCCAAAGTTTTTTTTTGGAACGAAGGCTTCAGAGGAGCCCGGCTTTGAATTAACGAAGCCATCAATCGGCCAGGGATTACACAAGGCCACCAATACAACCAACACGGAACAGAAAGGAAAATCTACAGCGGATACAGAGAGTTGCCCAGCAGCTTACAAGCACCAAAGACTACAAGCCCTACACAAAATCCTAAATAAGCTCTAGCTTGTAGTCGACGGAGTCCTCCAAGTGCACTTGACCCAGAAGAGCGAACAGAGAGGAACATCAAACGGCGCCAGTGCGCAACGACAAAGGACCGCGCCCTCATCAACCCAGGACGGTGGACACCGAAAACATGTCGCAGTTCTCCAAATCCGGAGGGGACCCCTGCCCCTCGCCTTGGCTCGAAAGGCGCCGGACTGCCGGAAGATGGAATTGCTCACCCTAGAGCAAAGAACGGACACGGTTCCGGCCACCAAGGGGGATACTCAGCCCGACCTATCGCTGCACGAAGGAAACCGAGGATATCCACACCGAGGCTCACTGATACAAGCACGAAGAGGAAAAACTGCACAAAGGAGCTGTCACTGAACAAACATACAGCGAAAAGAGATGGAGCACCACAATTGGAATTAGCTCAGGCCCACAGAAATCAGCCATGTTCGTGTCATTGCGTCGAGCAGTTGCTAGTGAGGACCCCTATCCCCTCCCTGCCCAAGGCAATGACGCCAGTCAAGCAGAAGCTGGCCTGCAACTGAACAAATCAAGGAATGTCGAGCTGCACTAATTCAGAAACAAAGCACCATGTTCCATCTCCCTCGCCGAAGACGCAGCCACCACGATGCCCCACTGCACGCTCCCACCTTGCCCAAGACGGCACCTTCAAGAAGGAGGCGACGCACCGCGCCGTTGCCGTCCAGTCTAAGCAAGACAAGGGATTTCTCCCGGGAAAGAGGCGGAAGGGAGAGGAACCGAACCTCGACGACGCCTCCGTGGAGGGGAACGGCACCGACCGGTGTCGCCGCCGCCGTGGCCAGAGAACCAGCCAAGGATTTCTCCCGGTCCAGGTTCGCGACTCCTGGCAGTCCACCATCACCGACACCCTCGACCTGAGGCCTCCGACGACCAGATCCGGTGTGCAGCAGCGCTGCAGGGGGGGGGGGGGGGAGGGAGTCCACCTTCAGATCCGGACGCGAGCCAAGAGGACGACCACCCGCTACGCCCGGCGACAGCGCCCGCCGTCCCTCGCCGCCCACGCGGCCGAGGAGACATAGGGGCAACACCTGCGACGCCGCTCGCTGTAGAAGACGGCGCCGCCAGAGACGACGCCGCTCGCTGTAGATATAGGTCCAAAGTTGAGGGGATGTTAACTGGCTGGTCATATTACATGAGACGTGTCGTTAAAAGCCAGAGACTTTTCTTTCTAGTACAGATGGAATAATGAGCATCTTTTGGTTTAATTAATCAAGAAATAAAGTGTCATGGTGATCTTTGCACTACAAAGGATCGTCTAAAAAAGGATCGAATGTTTCATAGTAACTAGCTTTAAACCCCGCAAGAAATACTAGCATTGAACCTGACTTTGACATACCATAACGCCACCTTCTCTCTTCTCTCTACCACACCAGCTAAATGCAAATTTTGGACTGAAAAACACTTGTTTCTATGCTCTCACATTTCAAAACACCTCAAAAAAAATCTAGAAATCGTCCATAATTTATTAACTAAACTAGATTTTCTTTTCATTTTGGCAGACAGCTTAGGACAAACTCCTTTATTAAGTATGGGCCTGATTGAGGGTCTATGTTGACTAACGTCATAAGGTGATAGCACGATATGGGTGTCTGGATTTTCTAATGAGAAACGCTGTTTTGGCAGATAGCTTAGGACAAACTCCTTTATTAAGTATGGGTCTGATTGAGGGTCAGGGTTGACTAACATCATGACGTGATCGCACGATATGGGTGTCTTGATTTTCTAATGATAAACGCTCGGTGATTTTAGGCTGAGACAACTTTGAGGATCCAACAAGGCTGAGACAACTTTGACGATCCAACAATAACGTTCAGAGATGTAAGTTGTTGTTGCTGTGTGCCCCCTGTTATATCGAGAAAAGATGTGAGGTCGATATATATCGTTGGCAGTTGGCAGATCGGTGGCACTGTCATCCTAGCGTGTCTCGCTCTCGCGCAGATTATCTGGTTGGGACGTTGCTGGAAGGAGTGTCGTGGTACAAGGCTACCCCATCATTTGATCTTTGTTTCGGAGAAGAAGAAAAAACTCCATTTGGTCTTCCCGCCTCGACGGCTCCGCCATATTAATGATGCCTTGGTTGTCTACGTCCGGCTGCTATAGCTAAACGTACGAGCGCAAACGAACATACTACAGGTTTGCATCCCGTAACAAATCGTCCATTAAAAAATCGCCCGTGCGTCGTCCTCGCGCCCGGCGGCCGCCTCCTCCTGCGTGCGTACGCAGCCGGTGGAGCTAATTGGATGGAGATACCACACTTCAGCACGGTGTAACGAGTCAGTATTATAGTTCGTGCATGTCGCAATTCAGTATCATCTCAGAGCCTAGTTGTTGCAAAATGGACTGACCACCGTATAAGTGTGTATTGACAATGTATCTAACAGCCCGGGCCCACCTGCCAGGTGACACGGTGGCCAATCGGCGCGTGCCCGGTGCGCTGACTAGGACGAGGCTGATGCGGTGGGTCTAAGTGGGCTTGGTCGGACCTCACTCTCGCTCGACCTCACTCTCGCTCGGCCTCACTCTCGCTCTCGCTTTCCCTCCTCTCTCTCTCTCTCCTCTCTCCCTCCTCTCTTTGATTCACTGCCGCCCGCCGCCGCCGCCGCCACCTCAACCGGCTCGCCGTCGCGTCACAGAGGACGAGTGCAGCAAGGACTCCAGCGTGCAATACATGAACCTCTGCGACGACGAAGGCATGCATTACCGGGTGAGCTGTAGAGCTAGGGTTAGGGTTAGGTTATCTGCTTTGGGGATTTGATTTGATTTGGGGATTGTCTCTTCCTTTTGCTCCTGTAGATCGCTGCTAGCATTGAAGACCAAGACTACAGTGGCATTGAGACAACACCCATCGTTCTTTGCCATCTGCATGGTGTGGCAGCTGAGAGGCGTGTACCATTTGAAGCATTTAACACAGGCAGGAGGTTCTTAGTATACTAGTAGAAAAAGGGCCATTTGTCCCGGTTCATAAGGCCCATCTGTCCCGGTTGGGAAACCGGGACTAAAGGGTCGTTACTAATGCCTAGGCCTTTAGTCCCGGTTCTTACACGAAACGGGACAGATGGGTCTCCACGTGGCCGGTGCTGCGAGCCCAGGCAGGAGGCCCTTTAGTCCCGGTTGGTGGCACCAACCGGGACCAATAGGCATCCACGCGTCAGCTGTTCAGGGGCTAGGGTTTTTGTTTTTTTTTCTGAAAGGGGGGGGCGGATTTTGGGTTTTGTATGGTTAATTAAGGTGTTTCATATATTATGTTAGGTAGCTAATTAATTAATAGAGAGAAGTGTCCTCTCTTATCTCCATGCTTGGTCGACGCTACGTACTATACGTACAGAGAGGCACTCGACACGCTAGCTAGTAAGAAAATGAAGGAAACCATTAAGTACAAAAGTTCGTCATGCATACCGAGAGAAGTGATCGACCTCTCCTTCTCCGAGAGATTGGTCGAACAACAAGTTTTCGTATTATCTATCCGACGCTATTGGCTACATACATATACAATATGTAAGATCTCTTACAATCCCCTAGCATCTGAACTCAAGTTCCACATGGTATTCTCCGGCTTTATTGATGACGTGGTCAAGAAAGAATCCTGCGAATTCCAATTGAATTGCTTTCATGCGATCTTGTGGTAGGAGTTCATTCCGCATCTGCCACGTCTAATTTGAAGAAGCGGGTTAATACATATATATGAATGAAACTCAACAGAAATGATGGTGTAATAAAATGAAATTGTGAATATTATTGCTTACGCACTTCATATTGTCTTTTAGAGTAGCCCCGCTTATCTTTGCAAGTCGCGTTGTAGATGAACTCGCACACGTAGTGTCCACAATAATCATTTCCTTGTTCCTGCCACAAGCACTTTACGAGAAATAGAGGTCAATCAAACTGATAATGAAGCATTATAAATGGCATTGATGAAAGTAGCTAGAATCAACGGGAGATGCGCGCAACTAGCTAGCTCGTAGTACTTACTTTCGGGTATGTATATCGCAGCTCCTTCGGCAGTCCCGGAGCTTCTGCGGTGAACTTTTTCCAAACCCAGCAAGACAAAGAAAATAACTATTATTTGAGATATTAGGAAATGAACAAAAAGTTGCTGATATGGTGCGATAATGATCGATTGAACTTACTAGTTGAGAATTTTAGTCATGTCCGCATAGGTCTCGGGATCTTTTCGTCTCGAGTCTAAGACGGTTACTAGTCCACGCTCAAGCTTAATCTTCAGGAGAATATAGTGGAAGCTGCGCACGCATGCATAACTCATCAATTACATTAATATAACCTCGCTCGAGTAATAAGGGAAACCGAATATGCACACGACAGTAACACTCACTCGAAGTTGTAAGGAAAGAGTATTAAATCTTTATTTTGATTTATTATCAATGATTTGAGCAAGTTGGCCTCGGCATCTTGGGCGCTCTTTTTAACCTGAAATTCATCTATGAGATTTGTGTTAATGAACCCAATATCATACATTCCTGCTTTTCTGCACTCGACGATCTTCAATCTGCATAATATAGTGAGGATAATTATAAATACATGCAATGAAAAAGCTGAGCTATATAGAGAGACTTAATGACAGAAGTAGTACTTACACACAGTAGCAAGTGACCATTAATTTATCGAGGGCCTTTTGATTGAAGAACTGGAAGAACTCCTCAAATGGAACATACAACAGATCAATTCCAATGAGGTCGTGCTTCTCTTTAACTCTCAGATACAAAGTATCCGCCCCCCAGACTCTCTGCAGGTTTTCATGTACCAATCATGGGATCTTCGCATCATCGTTGTTAGAGATTTTTCATCTTTGACGAGAGGCTTCCCGTACTCGTATCTGTGTTCGTCCACCTCCAAAAAATCATAATGTACATCGTCGGGCAGGTAATCTCCAAGATTGTTATAACCGGGCACCATCCCCGGATCATTAGCGACGATGTCGCTAGACACATTGAGCGGGGGCACGATTGGTTCGCTTGTTCGCCGAGCTGGGCAATTTTTTTCTCTGCTGGTCGTCGTTCTTTTAACCTTTGATCACTGACAGTACTTCCCGACCGCTCCGCTTCGAGATATACCTTTTCAGTAACGCGCTCATAGTTGGTTTTCGGCGGAGACTTTGGTGGTTTCTTCTGGGCATCGATAGTGCGCTTTGCTTTCACCGGATCTACCTTCTCCTCCGGAGGTGGATGTCTCTCTGCTTTCACCCCTTCAAAGAAGTCCTTCACTTCTTTTTCCACGATCTTCTTGTTTTCTTCCACGGTCCTCTCGTACGGTAACTTCTCTAGAGGCTTGAGAGGTGGACCGTATCTGTATTGCCTCCCACCTCTGGCTGTACTGCTAGAAGCCGGAGCAGACGGAGCGGCTGCGGCTGTCTTCTTTTGTGCTTGCTTACGAGGCAGAGGAGAAGGACTACGACGCGCCGGAGCAGACGGAGCGGCGGCGGGTCTCTTCCGCCCTTGCTGGCGAGGCGGAGAAGGAGGTGGCTGGTGGCTACTCGGGCGCGCCGGCGCAGGCGGAGAAGGAGGCGGAGTGCTGCCACGCGCCGGAGAACAAGGCTGAGTGCCCTGATCACTCGCCGGAGGAGGAGGCGGTGGAGGAGGTGGAGTGCCCTGACTCGCCGTAGGAGGAGGAGGCGGAGGCGTCCAGTTCGGAAGGTTGATGAGCTCCTTCCGCCATAGGCATGGAGTCTTCAGACAAGAACCCAGCCGAGTCTCCCCGTCACCCGTAGGGTGGTCAAGCTAGAGGTCCTCAAATCCTTCTGTGATTTCATCCACCATCACCCTAGCATATCCTTCTGTAATCGGCCGGCAGTGAAAAGTTGCGCCAGGTTCAGGAGGTGCAACAGAGCCAACAGCCGCCTTGACTTTCAATTCCATCCACTGCGTCATAAGGTGGCAATGCTGAGACTCCGTGATAGCATCCATGGGGTAGCTAGCAGGAGCCGTGAAGACAGGCTCCTGAAGCAGCTCCGTGGAAGCCAAGCTGCTTCTCCGCTGAGATGGCGGGGTAGCTTCGGGTGTAGCTTCGGCAGGTCGCGTGCTGCGAACTGCGTCTCGTTCCTCTAGCGCTTGTACCCTTGCGTGCTGCGCCTGTAGTTGGTCAACTCCTTTTTCTTCTTCCTCTCCCGGCGTTTGTAACCGCCTGCGTCGGGAAATCCAGCCTTCCACGAAAGGGAGCCTGGCGTGCCTCGTGTCCGTCCGGGGTGCTCAGGATTCCCGAGGGCCTCTGTGAGCTCGTCGTTCTCTCTGTCCGAAACGAACGTCCCTTGCTGTGCTTTTTCGATATACTCCTGAAGCTTCTTGATGGGTGTGTTCAGCTGCTCGTTGGTCCAAACGCACTTCCCTGTTACAGGGTCCAATTTTCCCCCAACCCCGAAGAACCAAGTCCTGCAACGGTCTGGCCAGTGTCGCGTCTCTGGTTCGATCCCTTTATCAATGAGGTCATTCTCAGCCTTGTCCCACAACGGCCGGGCTTTCAGGTAGCCACCAGACCCCGTGCGATGGTGATGCTTCTTCTTTGCAGCATTTTTCTTGTTTGTCGCTGACATCTTCGCTGCTCTCTCAGATTTCTTTTTGGTGACAAATGCGGGCCACTAATCTTTGATCTTCTCAAATCGGCCGATAAATTCTGGAGTCTTGTCTTGGTCGACAAACGATGATTTCAGCTCATTCTTCCACCTCCTGAATAGCTCAGCCATCTTCTTAAGAGCATGAGCCTTGATCATTGGCTTTTTAACTGGAGTCTCCGGATCCTCCTCCGGCGGGAAGGTGAAATTTTCCTGCAGCGCGGTCCAAAGATCAGCTTTCTGCCTATCGCTGACATAAGACACCTGAGAGTCATTGTCCTTAGGCTTCAACCATTGCTCGATGCTGATCGGGATCATGTCCCTAACTAGAACCCCGCACTGAGCATTAAATTTTTGCTTGGTCCGGAGGGGTTCAATCGGCTGGCCAGCGCGATCAATTTCGATGATCGTGTACCTTTCATCCGCGCGCAACTTTCTCTACGGGCCTCGTCTCATTACCGAAGTGTTGCTCGATCCGGAGGGCTAGAAAAGAAGAAAAAGAAGAGAGTTAATATGTGTACATACCAAAAACAATTAATGCATCAATTAGCTATAGTCAGCACATGCTTAATTAATTAATATATATACCTGGCCGGACTCCGTTCGGTCACCGGAGCCGTCATCACGGTGTCCTTCCTCCTCCATTGTTTGATCATAGTCGTAGCCTGCTTCTTCATCCCTTCTTTCCAGACCATCGGTGCATGTGTCGTTGAGAAACGACAAGACGGCATCACTTCCGTGTGCGATTATCTCCCCCAACACCGCTTCTTTTGCTTCGTCTCGGGGGTGCGGATCCATAGTTTCTGCAAATATTTACAACATGGCAATTATTATTCAAACATAACACATGGATATATTAGTGGCAAATGTAGAACTAGCTAGCTAAGCACAATAAGGAATCATATTAGTGGCCTGGCCTCGACGCTTCTCTAGGGTTTGGGGTGGCCTCGGCAACGCTTCAAGGGTTTGGGGTGGCCTCGACAACGCTTCAAGGGTTTGGGGTGGCCTCAACAAGGCTTCAAGGGTTCGGGGTGGCCTCGACGACAACGCTCTTTTAACTTGGTAAATTTGGGTGGCCTCAAGAGAGTTTGTCGATCGGGTAGGGGCGCGGCGGGAGGGGGTAGGAGACCGACATCGTTTTTTTCTAGGGTTTGGGTGTCCTCGAGAGTTTTGGTCGAGCGAGAGGGCCGGGGGGTGCTCCGGACGTCCCCCCTCACTTTCACAAAGAACTACCTTAAAAAAGACTTGCTTCGCCGTGGGTGCTCGATCGGTGCGACGTGGACTCGGTGGAAACACTTTATGAAAATGCGGTGGTGGCCGGGCCGGGCGGTTTCTTTTCCATCTTCATTTTTTCCTTTGTTTTTTCTTATATGTTTGTTTTCGTTTTCATTCTACATTTTCGTACATATGAAAAAAAAATAAAGTTTCTATACAGAAGTGCACAATTTTTATGAACAAATTACAACATCTAAATTAACTATACATCTAAATAAATATAACTATACATCTGAAATTTTCCTAATCTTAAAACTAAACTAAACATAAACTAAAATAATAGAAAAAACATGTAAAAACATCTAAAAATAGCATCTAAAAACATCAAAAAACATGTAAAAATCTAATAGCTAGCACAGCGCAGGGGCGGAGGGGCACGGCGGAGGGGCCGTCGCCGGCGGGGCAGGGCAGGGGCGCAGGGGCGTGGGACAGGGGAGGGGCGCGGGAGCAGGCTGGTGCTCACAGGGGGCGGCGGGGCACGGTGGGCGGCGCGTCGGGGCCGGCAGGGGCGCGAGGGTCGACACCGTCGTCGGGGCAGAGGGCGTCAGCGGCGACGTTGAGCAGCCTGATGGTGTCGGTGGCGGCGGCGACGGCGACGTCGAGCAGCCTGACGGCGTCGGTGGCGGTGGCGATGACAAGGTGGAGCAGGGGCGTCGGGCGGCGACGGCGAGGAGGAGCAGGGGCGTCGGGGGAAGAAGTGATGGATTTGGTCAAAACTGCTAAGTGTTTTCTTATATACCCAGGGCATTGGCACCGGTTCGTGGCACCAACCGGGACGAATGCGACCTTTAGTCCCGGTTGGTGCCACCAACCGGGACCAAAGGCCTCTTTTCAGCAGCCCAAAGGGTGGGAAGCGGCGGCCTTTCGTCCCGGTTGGTGGCACCAATCGGGACTAAAGGGGGGGCATTGGTCCCTGTTGGTGCCACGAACCGGTACCAATGCACCCCTTTCGTCTCGGTTGGTGCCACCAACCGGGACCAAAGGACTTGCACAGCGGGGTGGTGGTGGGAGTTTAGTCCCACCTCGCTAGTTGAGAGTGGCGCGCAGTGGTTTATAAGCCCCACTGCCGCACCCGTCTCGAGCTCCTCTCCATTGCAGGCTTACGGGCCTAATTGTGACTACTATGCCTTACTGGATGGGTTTCTAGTCGTATTCAGGCCGTGGTGGCCCAGTAGATGGCAAATTTTTTATTTTTTCCCAGTTTTTTTGTTTTCTTTTTTCTTTATTTTTTTGTTTAGTTTCTACTTACAACAAAATACTTATTTATTTTATTTTGTTTCCAATTACTTATTTATTTTATTTTATGATAATTCTTTTTGCTATAAAAGTTTCTAACAAAAAAGTTCTTTATGAAAATTCTTTTTGCTTTTAATGATTTTAAACAGAAAATACTTTGATAATTTTAGTTGCATCAATTTTATATAATTTTAGTTTCATCAATTTTAGAGGTTGCTTATAATGTTTTGAACAGAAAATACTTTGATAATTTTAGTTTCATAAATTTTATTTATGTTATGAAAGTTTATTTTATTTTATTTTGTTTCTACTTATATATTTTATTAAAGTTTATATTATTTTGTTTCAAATTACTTATTTATTTTATTTTATGATAATTCTTTTTGCTATTAAATTTTCATGCATTTACTGATTTTTTAGCTATAAGACCCTGAAATTGAAAAGCATTTCAAATGAACTCTGAAAAGGTTAAAAGTTGGCATGGTATCATCATTTCACCCACATAGCATGTGCAAGAAAGTAGAGAGTATTACGGCAAAAACTGGATGCACTTCGTGTACAAAACGGACAATCTCTTTCGAAGTATCAGGGTTTTATACGGAAACTCGTCTGTTACAAAGGGATTTCATTTTTTGAACTTATTTGAACTCCATAGTTTTTCTGTGTTCAAAATGCACCATTCAAAGCCACATCATCAATTTTCAACCCTTTCTGACTTCATTTGTTATTTTTCATGCATTTACTGATTTTTTCAGCTATAAGACCCTGAAATTGAAAAGCACTACAAATGAACTCTGAAAAGGTTGAAAGTTGGCATGGTATCATCATTTCACCCACATAGCATGTGCAAGAAAGTAGAGAGGCTTACGGCAAAAACTGGATGCACTTCGTGTACAAAACGGACAATCTCTTTCGAAGTATCAGGGTTTCATACGGAAACTCGTCTGTTACAAAGGGATTTCATTTTTTTGAACTTATTTGAACTCCATAGTTTTTCTGTGTTCAAAATGCACCATTCAAAGCCACATCATCAATTTTCAACCCTTTCTGACTTCATTTGTTATTTTTCATGCATTTACTGATTTTTTCCAGCTATAAGACCCTGAAATTGAAAAGCACTACAAATGAACATGGATAGATAAGTGACCAAATTAATAGTAGTTCATCATCACATTAAAACCAAAGTACATACATAGTTCAAATTGAACAACATATAGCTCTCCAGAGCATCTAGTTAAACCATACATTGAAACTATGTAAAACCTTTCAATGCAACAACAAATGCGATCATAATCACAACTAAGGTAACAATTGATCCAACGGCATAATGATACCAAGCCTCGGTATGAATGGCATATTTTCTAATCTTTCTAATCTTCAACCGCATTGCATCCATCTTGATCTTGTGATCATCGACGACATCCGCAACATGCAACTCCAATATCATCTTCTCCTCCTCAATTTTTTTATTTTTTCCTTCAAGTAATTGTTTTCTTCTTCAACTAAATTTAACCTCTCGACAATAGGGTCGGTTGGAATTTCCGGTTCAACCACCTCCTACATAAATAAAATCTATGTCACGTTGGTCGGCATAATTGTCATAAACAATAAATGAACCAAATAGTTATAAAAAGATAATATATACCACATCCGAATCATAGATAGGACGAGGGCCGACGGGGGCGGATACCAGAACCATCACACTATATAATAACAAGGAATAATAAAAGTAAGAAAATTAGACAAGTATCTATCTCAAGTAAGAATTTTTCCTTTCAGAAAGAAGATAAGAACAAGAGGCTCACCACGGTGGTGCCGGCGACGAGATCGGCGCGGGCGATCGACGGCGGTGAAGACGGGGACGGGACGTGACAGACCGCTAAACCTAGAAAAATCTCGAGGAAAGTGGAGCTCGGAGGTCGAGTTTCAAGAGAAGAAATATTAACTAGTGTGGCTCGGACATTTCATCGAACACCTCATGAGCATAGGAGGTGAGCTAGAGCACCCAAATGCCCTCCCCTCGCCGGCCAGCAAAAAACAGAGCAGTGTGGAGTGCTCTGCTCGCCGGCGATGGGCTATATATAGGCAAATCATTTGTCCCGGTTCGTGGCTGGAACCGGGACCAATGGATGTGGGCCAGGAGCGAGGCCCATTGGTCCCGGTTCGTGCCTAGAACCGGGACAAATGGGTCCAGACGAACCGGGACCAAAGCCCACGAGGCCCCAGCCGGCCACCTGGGCTCACGAACCGGGACGAATGCACCCATTGGTCCCGGTTCGCATAAGAACCGGGACTAATGGGCTGGCCAGGCCCGAACGAAAGCCCCTTTTTCTACTAGTGGTATGTCCTCAGGATGTAACATTCTGTAGAAATCTCTCTGTTAATTGTATTAAAAGTGATAGTGGCACATTGTCGTGCATAGAATTCATGTTCTTTAGTCTAGCCATGTGCTGATGCACATTGTTTAATAAGTACTCTTGTTTAATTGGGTAGCTATGATGGTCATTTTGTAGCCATTTAGTACTACTGATGCTTTCCATGTATATTTAATTTGGCCAGAAATTTTATAATAGGTCAACAGCTTAGTTTGCAGTGCAGATGATCATTGTTTAGTTGACAAGAGTACTCAATTGGCCAACTATTTGATTGTTTAATGTCAGATGCTCAAAATTCAGTGAGTGTTTAGTGTCCGATGTTCATTCTTTAATTAGGCAGATTATTAAAGTTGTTTCTCAAAGATGCTTAAAGTTCATTCTTTAATTAAGTGTTTAGTGATTGTGGCAGATGCTTAAAGTTGATTTGATTTGTTTTTCATTGTTTAAAGTTAGATGCTCAAAGTTCAGTTATTATTTAAAGCCAGTTGCTCAAAGTTCATTGCTTAAATAATTTGCCTTGGAGATTGATTTTGCACATGCTATGTTTGTTATATTGCAGGAAGATGAGAACTGTGGTATTGTTCTCTGGGTTGACCCAGAGTGGCCTCTTACAATGTAGAATGCCTTGTTGAAGCTATGGGAAATGTATCATGACAATAAGAGTGATAGGAGGAAGGATAACCTGGAGATTTCACTCACTATTCACCATTTGACAGAAGAAAAAAATAATCTAGAGGCCAACTATGACAAATTGGTTGAAGATGTGCACCAACTGTTCAATGCTCAAGAGGATAGGATGGTAGATTTGAGCTATTTGCAGGCTAAGATGCATAGTGTATAGGTTTCTGAGTCAGTTGTATCTAAAATGAAGATAGATATGGGGAAGAAAGATGCAGAGATCTTCAAGCTGCAGGAGAAGTATAAAGTCCTTATGAACCTGAGAAAATCTCAAGGCACTGTCATCCAGAACCTGAAGTTCAATCATCTAAAAGAGAAGGAAGTGCTTAGTGCATCCACCAGGAACTTGCTGTTCCAGGTTGATGAACTCAAAAAATCTCAGGAAAAGATCACCCAGGAGAACTCAAAGCTGCTCCTTCATATGGGTGATCTCAAGAAGGGACATGAGAAGCTCACAGCAAGGAGGGATCAGCTAAAGATTCAGATTGCTGAATTGTTGAAGTCAGAGGAGAAGATCAAGCAGAAATTGAAGGGGATCCTGGACATCTTTTCAGAATGAAGATGTAGATGAAGAGGAAGAGCAAGAGCAAGATCCAGATCAACATGAAGAAGAAGAATGCTTGCTTAGCTGACCTTTTGTGAAGTATGGTGTGTTATGAACTAGTAATTGTGGACTATGGATGTGTAGTTGTGAACTAAGTTGGAACTATGTTGTTGCTTTAAGTTGTGACCTAAGTTGAACTCTAGTATGTTGCGTAAGAATCTATTAATTATGTTGCATCAAGCTATCCTTTATGATTTGAGTTGCTTGTCATAGTTGGTTCATATGTTACATGATTTAAGTTGTTGTCAAAGTTGCTGTCATTTATGTTATATGTTTAGGGTCCGTCGATGTCAAGAACCCCCTAAACCCTATTGGTTACACATTTAGTGTCCGTCGACGTCGAGAACCCCCTAAACCCTATTGGTTACACATTTAGGGTCCGTCGACGTTGAGAAGCCCCTAAACCATAGTGGTTACACATTTAGGGTCCATCGATGTCGATAACCCCCTAAACCCTATTGGTTACACATTTAGGGTCCGTCGACGTCGAGAACCCCCTAAACCATAGTGGTTACACATTTAGGGTCCGTCGATGTCGAGAACCCCCTAAACCCATAGTGGTTACACATTTAGGGTTCGTCGACGTCGAGAACCCCCTAAACCATAGTGGTTACACATTTAGGGTCCGTCGACATCGAGAACCCCCTAAACCCATAGTGGTGACTCATCACATCATATCAAACATAGAAATCATCACACCATATCAAACATAGAACTCATCACATCATATCAAACATAGAACTCATCACATCATATCAAACATAGAACTCATCACATCATATCAAACGTAGCACTCATCACATCATAGCAAACTTAGTACTCATCACATCATAGCAAACTTAGTACTCATCACATCATAGCAAACTTAGTACTCATCAGACTTAGTACACATCAAACTGAGTACAGATAACATTGTTTAGAAACATAACCCAGATGCACACATAACATTGTTCAAAATATTGTCCAGCAGCATAACCCAGATGCACCCTCATGACACTCAGTTTTGACCTCCCCTACTCGCAGTAAAAAAGGACATCCATGCAGAATGACTTATTGGGTCACCAGAAGGAGGAGCACCAGAAGATGAAGCTCCAGAGGCTGATCTTGCAGAAAATAATGGCCTTTGGTCCCTTGCAGCAGCAGATCTACCACCAGATGGCCTTGCAGCAGCAGATCTACACTACTAGGGAAAACCCTAGTAGTAGCGCATGTTGGGAACGTAGTAATAATTCAAAATTTTCCTATGTGTCACCAAGATCAATCTAGGAGAAGCGTTACAAGAACGTGGTTGATGGAGTCGTACTCGCGGCGATTCAAATCGCGGAAGATCCGATCTAGCGCCGAACGGACGGCGCCTCCGTGTTCAACACACATACAGCCCGGGGACGTCTCCTCCTTCTTGATCCAGCAAGGGGAGAGGAGAAGTTGAGGGAGAGCTCCGGCAGCACGACCACGTGGTGGTGGAGCTTGCAGTTCTCCGGCAGGGGTTCGCCAAGCACTACGGAGGAGGAGGAGATATTGGAGAGGGGGAGGGCTGTGCCAGGGAAGGGGTGCCGCTTCCCTATCTCTCCCTCACTATATATAGGGGGAAGAGGGGAGGAGGAGCCCCCCTAGGTTTTCCCTGGGGGAGGGGCGGCGGCCACAGGGGAAACCCTAGATGGGTTTGGGTGCCCCCACCCATAGAAAACTTGCCCCCCAAGCCGGGAGGGGTGGCTGCCCTAGGGGAGGTGCCCCCACCTCTCCAGGTTACGTGAGATGGGGTGGGAGGGGTGCTCAGCCCCTTAGTGGGCTGATGTGCCCCCTCCCCTTGGCCCATAAGGCCCCCAACGCTTGTCGGAGCCTCCGAAACCCCTTTCGAACACGCTGGTCGTCACCCGGTACCCCCGGACCAATTCCGGGCTCCAATACCCTTCGTCCAATATGTCGATATTCACCTCCGGACCATTCCGGAGTTCCTCGTCACATCCGGGATCTCATCCGGGACTCCGAACAACCTTCAGTGTCACCGAACCTTAAGTGTGTAGACCCTACGGGTTCAGGAACCATGCAGACATGACCGAGACACCTCTCCGGCCAATAACCAATAGCGGGATCTGGATACCCATATTTGCTCCCACATGTTCCACGATGATCTCATCGGATGAACTACACTGTCGGTGATTCAATCAATCCCGTATACAATTCCCTTTGTCTATCGGTATGTTACTTTCCCGAGATTCGATCGTCGGTATACCTATACCTTGTTCAATCTTGTTACCGGCAAGTCTCATTACTCGTTCCATAACACATGATCCCGTGACCAACTCCTTAGTCACACTGAGCTCATTATGATGATGCATTACCGAGTGGGCCCAGAGATACCTCTCCGTCATACGGAGTGACAAATCCCAGTCTCGATTCGTCCTAACTCAACAGATACTTTCGGAGCTACCTGTAGTGCATCTTCATAGTCACCCAGTTACGTTGGGACGTTTGATACACCCAAAGCATTCCTACGGCATCCGGGAGTTACACAATCTCATGGTCTAAGGAAATGATACTTGACATTAGAAAAGCTCTAGCGAACGAACTACACGATCTTGTGCTATGCTTAGGACTTGTCCATCACATCATTCTCCTAATGATGTGATCCCGTTATCAACGACATCCAATGTCCATGGTCAGGAAACCATAACCATTTATTGATCAACGAGCTAGTCAACTAGAGGCTCACTAGGGACATGTTGTGATCTATGTATTCACACATGTATTACGGTTTCCGGTTAATACAATTATAGCATGAACAATAGACAATTATCACGAACAAGGAAATATAACAATAACCATTTTATTATTGCCTCTAGGGCAAATTTCCAATAGCGCGGGTTTTGATGCTATCAGTAGCGTGGGTAGCCGCGTTACTACTACGGCGCTACAACTAACATTTAGTAGTAGCGCGGTCTAGACCCGCGCTACTACTATTGACTATATCAGTAGCACTTTTCTGGAACGCTCTACTATTAAGTAGCTGTAGCGCTTTTCTATCCCCGCGCTACTGTTGTATCTTTCATCATTTTTTCCTTCTTCCTACCCCGTTTCAATAAACTGCAATTTCACATATACCAGATAACAATATCATTAACCACAATACCATATAGTCATACAGTAGTCATACAATATCATAAAGCATTATAGGTACTAAGTAGTACTAGATAACAATTTCATATATAGTCAACATGCATCCTCACATAAATATAGCATATATAGTCATACAACCACACACACATATGTAGTTCTAGATGATATCAACGACGATCAACATCCTTAAGCCTGGGCGGTGGGTGTTCCTGATAGTAATTAGGATGGCCTGTCCAACATGAAGATTCTTGCCAATGAGGAATCTCTTCCACCCAACTGAGCTTAAGTGTGTGCGACCATCCGTGTCCACGCCGTAAGTACATGTGGTGATGGAGCCCCTTGCGGTAAGGCGTATTCCAGCTGAGCCTTCTTCATCAGGCTCGATACCACAACTCACAGATAGGCTCTTTAGCAATTTCTGAATAAGAAAAACATATCAATTAATAAGTAGCCTCGCACATACTCTTGCAAATATATTTCTATTAAGTATAGATTTCTACACTATCAAAAGACACAGTACTACATATTTCTACTAAGCATAAATTCTACTAATAAGTATATATGGATTATCTACACTATTAATAGTTCCTTGGATTCTACACTAATAAGTATGTTATCGGACTCTACACTAAAGCATATCATCGACTAGATTCCAGACAACATATCACTGGACTCTCCACTAAGCATATCATCGGATTCACTAAGCATATAATCGGATAATTTGCATTTGTAAGTATAACAATAAAGCATATCATCGGATTCACTAATCATATCAAATTACTACAGTTAGTATAACATACCATATCATGCCGATCGACCATGGTACTTCTCAAGCGGGTCACGAATGGCACCCCAACAAAGTCATCAAGTGGTGGAATTATGTCCCATAGGTTGCACACCTCCTCCTCGCTCAGCCTCATTCTTTGAGATATGATGGCTTCATGAAGTGGGTCCTCGTCATCTTCATTGAGTGGGTCCTCATCATCTTCATCATCTTCCACCTTGTTGATATAAATGACAGCCAGCTTGGGTCTTTCTGCTCTGAAGGAGAAGCTCATCAACTCACCACCAGTAAAACGCATGCGGGCAAGGAAACGGGCCCATCCATCTCCTCCAATCTACGGCATATTGCGTCCTTTCTCGACCTCCATAGTGTAGCCCCCCCCCAGGAGCCTCAAAGGTCACAGTGTCTCCTGTCAGCTTGTTGAATTTCAACCTCACATTGCATGGGACGATCTGTGTAAAAAAAGCAAAATGACACAATGAAGTAATGCCAACACAAAAAACAAAATAGTTGTTACATTTCATATAATTTCTTACCGCCGCATGCCGAAAACTCGGCTGGAAGTAGATGCCGAATAGCTTGCCAGTTGCAAGGCTGCTGGCGCACCTTGACTTGCACAGTCGACATGGTGGTGGTGGTCGCGCCATTTTCCTAAAGCAGTATGAGCAAAGATGAACGATCCACTTCATAGGAAAGGAAAACAATAACATAATGTCATACTAACAATTGGACCTAGAGATGCTGGAATTAACCCAATCAAAAACAGTGGTACACCAACTTCAATGTAGCATAAAAAACAATTTAGCATGGGACGATCATCAAGCTCAACATGCAAACCAACATAGCAAACTAGCGTCGACTATTCTAAACCCTAGAAACTATCCTATATCAAAGTGTTATATATGACTAGAGGCTTATATCAACTAAAAACTATCAACTATGTCTAAATTTTTACTATTCAGTTAATCATATCAACTAAAAACTATCAACTAAGTTAAAATGTTCTAAATCAACTAAATGAACTAGCCTACTAAATCAACTAGCCTACTAAATAAAATAAATCAAAATGTTCTAAATCAACTAGCCTACTAAATCAACTAAATCATATCAACTAAATCAAAATGTTGCATATGAACTAGCCTACTAAATCAAAATGTAGTAGGGAGGAGGGGTTATGGATGGAGGAGGGAGGAGGGAGAGGGAGGGGCGACTGGAGGAGGGAGGAGGAAGGCGGAGCGAGGAGGGGCCGGCCGACGGCGAACAGAGGAGTGGAGGAAGGATGGAGGAGGAGGACGGCTGGCGAAGGATTACTGAGTCCAGGGAGGAGGAGGAGGTGACGGCGGCGCAGTGGGAGGAGGGGTAGGCGATGGCGGCCGGCGGGGGAGGACCGGCGCGGGGGGATTGAGGGGGGAGATCGAGTGAGTGTGAGTGTGAGAGTGCGTGGAGAGAAGAGAGTGAGCTAGGGGCGGACGGTTGGGGAAGATAGAATGGCTTAGCAGTAGCATGCTATAAGAAAACGCGCTACTGCTAAATGACCTAGCAGTAGCGCCTTTCAGTCAAAATGCGCTACTGCTATGTGTAAACATGTAAAAATATACATCAAAAATACATTGATCATCATTGATCTTTTTGTGTACAATCTGAATTGTCAATATGAGTCCTCACCGGTTTAGAAACCGGAGAAGACTCATATTGCGGCCACAAATTCTACACATAAAGTTTAATGAAGACCAAGTGGTTGTGATAGTTTGAGAAGTAACATATTTAAGGTGGTAAAAACCCTGATCGCGGAGCGAGGTGGGACTAAATTTTGTAGTAAACTTAGCAGTAGAGGGTATTGTGAGGATGCGATACTGCTATGATTTGTAGCAGTAGCGCTCCTTGTATTAAGGCACTGCTGCTATAACTAGCTTGGCGACGGGGTCGTGGCAATTATAGCAGTAGCGCGGCTTATTACAGGCGCGCTACTGCTACTTCTATTTCAGCAGCGCATTTACTTTGCGCGCGCTACTGCTACGTAGCAGCAGCACCTTGTTTTAAAGCGCACTGCTGGTAAGATTCTGTGTATAGGATTTTCCCTAGTCTAGCTAGCATCAGATGGCCTTGCAGGTGGGGGCTGTGATCTTGTAGGTGGAGTAGTTTCATCAGCATTCCTTGATCTTGCAGGTGCCTTGCAAACAGAAAGAAACATGTTAGTAAGTAAAACATGGTATTTACTCAAAATACAATAATACAAACCATTGTACTATTTAACAAGGGATTACCACATGCTTGTTTTTCCTCATAGCTAGATCTAGTTTCAACTGTACCTTGCAGTTGGTGTACCTGTGGCCTTGGAGTCCACAATTACTACATGTTATAGTGGCCATTCTAGAACTGTCCTTTGGCTTTGGAACTTCAAACCTACCCTTTATCTTCTTCTCTTTCTTCCTTCCTCTCTTCACATGAAATTCAGGTGGCTCTATGTCTGGTCCAGTTGTCTTTGTCCAGTCATGTTCACCAGGGACAAGATATATCATAGGTTTATATGATGCTATGTAAAAAGGTTTTTTGAAGAATTTAGAAACATAGTCCTCTAGAAACCTTTTTTCCTTGTTAATTGCAGATATAGCATGGTTGCATGGTATGCTAGACAGGTCCCACTTTCTACAACCACATGTATGCAGGTGCAAGTTGACTGGATGTGTTTGTTGCCCACTGGTCACTTGCCATAGATTTACACCTGCTTGAATGTGTTTTGCAGTACCTGTCCCTTTCCTTTTCCACCTCTAGCTTCTCATCATAATGGGGTGTGATCTCCCACATAGCTGCCTTTCCTCTCTCTCTCTATTCCTATGCCACCTCACCATCTGCTTGTCCTTAATATCATCAACCATAGTCCTAATAGGTTTGTTCCTGAAATCTACGATGTACTTGTTGAACACCTCTCGCAGGTTGTTAACAACCAAGTCTGTCTTGCAGTTGGTGTTAAAAGCATGCCTAGCCCAATGATGTTTAGGTATTCCACTCAACCACTTCCAAGCTTCCTCACTCTCATTTTTCAGATCATTCATTGCAATGTTAAACTTGTGTTGGTTATAAGCATAGATGGCATTATCCATGCATTTCTTTAGATCTTCCCCCCTAAACCCAGCATTTTGGAAATTTGCATATAGGTGTCTAAGGCAAATTCTTTGATGGCAGTTTGGAAATACTTGATTTACTGCATTTAGTAGCCCATGTTCACATAATATAACACACTAATAAGCTACTGGAGTACTGAAGCTACTATCTACAACATAACTTATATGCATAAAGATAAACAAGGAGATGCATACCTTCTGTCTATCAGACATGATAGTGTAAGGGTCAAATTTACCAACTTATCCTCCTAGATATATCTTCAGTTGGTGCATAAACGAACACCAGTTTGCTGTGTGCTCTTGTCCAACTATAGCAAATGCAAGTGGAAAAATGTCGTTATTGCCATCTCTGCCAGTGGCAACTAGGATTTGAGCACCAGTATTTAGCTTGATAAAGCACCCATCAACACCTATATTTACAAGCAAACAACAAACATGTAAAAAGTTGTCATCTACAAGCAAATGTGGCATGAGCATTAACAAAACATTCTAAATAAAGCAAAGTAACATGTCATTAACCAATGAATGGCCTACATGCATTGAGAAATCCCTCCCTGGCTCCATTTATGCAGAAGAACATAGCATGAAACCTTGGTCCTGGATGTGGTCTTTTTGTTGTTGCTTTTGGAGTTTTTGTTGCAACAACAACTCTACTTCCAGGGTTTGTATCCATGATGGTTTGGGCATAGTCCCTCAGCCTGGGATACTGCTTCATCTGCTCTCCTAATACAGCTGCCACAGCAAGGTTTTTGGCCCTATAGGCCATGTGCCTGGGAACTTCAACACCATACTTCTCCTGGCAGTTGTTAATCATAGTAGCTATGCCAGTTGTTGGGTCATACCTAAAAGTGACTCATATGTCTTTGCAAGCCAGTTTGCACTAACCCTGGATGACTCTGTACTGCTAGGGCAAGTGTGCTACAGCCTCATCTTTTTTATAGCAAATGTCTTTTCCCCTTTGATAACTGCAACAACTATGAAGAACTGGCAGTGCTCTTGTTTGCAACATGCAATGATCCTTTTGTCTGAGTTTCTGTGGTACCTGAAATTTCTGGACTGTGTAATGTGTAGGCTCAACAACGCTTCTCTGAATTACTGCTGATTCTTAAAGCACATGTACATACATAACTGCTGATGTGGTTGCTCAAGTTTGTTATTGTACCATATCCTAGGTTTCCTTTTCCTTGCCCCACTCTTCCTGCCTTTTTGTAGGACAAATGCTGGTGTCTCATGTCCATCATCACTATCAAATAGCAAGCCATGATCTTCTTCATCAGATGAAGGATTGAAATCAGGTTTCAACTCCTCTAACACACTAGAGTAGACCTAGTGGTGGGTCATCTCCTGACTTGCATCTTCTGCCTCTTTTGCAGGTTGTTGTATGGGTGGTTTTTCTCTTTCAGTTGGAGTACTCCTTTCAGTTGCAACATTCACCTCCTCCTCCTCCTCCTCCTCAAACAGATCCTCAACATTAGTGTCACCCTCATAATGCATGGGTGGTTCCTCTTCTGATTCTTCATCTGAATCTTCATCTTCTTCCTCTGCCAGTCTCTTCCCCTCTATTATCTGTGTGTGTTCAGCAAGAATGTAGTTATCAGTGTCATATGCACCCTCAGAGTCAGAGTTACTCCTATATCCCTCCTCCAAAAATTCCTCTTCCTCCAACACAGCTTTGAGCTTCCCCTTCACATTTCTACTCTCTTGTGTGCACATAGCAGTAGGTTGAGTAGGATGCACTGTACTATTGCTGCTGCACTGACTCTGAAAAACTACACCATGATCATCAACAACAAGCACAGCAGGCTCACTGAGATCATAAACAACAGGTGGTTCATATAAAACTGCAGCTAATTCATCTGCTCTGTGATTAATGTTACCCTCACTAACAAAACCTGACTCTGAACTGACAACTGTTGTTGCCCTCGCTAACAAATTCAGAACTAATGAATCCTCATACCGCTTCTTTACTTCTTGGAATTTGATGTTCATGTCAATCAGATCTAGTCCATGCTCTCTCTCAACTCCTACAACAGATGTATTCCTCATGTGATATAGTTCATCATTAAAATTAAATCCTACTACTGTCAACAGTGCATACATATTTAGAAATGTGACATCTGAGCTGCAAATCTTCCTATCCAAATTATGCTCAGCATCAAAGTGAATCCTAACATCCCATATAGCATCATCTACCCGACAAGCCACGACAAAATTGAAATATTTTCAGTGCTTTAAGAACACTAACCCTAGCCCTCTGATTTGAACAGACAGAAGGAAAAAAGGAGGGACTTACAACACTCCACCCGCTCCACTGGTCCTGTGATGGCTTGTGGTTGGGTTGGCCAACCACATCTCAGCGAGCTGCAACCGTTGCTCCATGGACAGGGGCGCCTCCTCCTCTTCCTCGTCGTCGGTGGAGTTGGACGACCTGGAGTAGTCCAGCCCCACGTGGTCATCGCTCCCCATGCCGGGAAGGTCGCCGTAGCCGCCCACGACACCACTGCCGCCGGGGGTCGACGCAGCCATCGCCTGATATCCACGGGGAGAGAGGAGATGGAGAGGGGAGAAGGAAGGGCTAGGGTTCGTCTGCGGGGTCCGGCTTGGTTCGACCGAGCCCGCTCAGATCGACAGTGCCGGCCTCGGCCTAGTCATCGCACCGGGCACGCGCCGATTGGCCAGCGTGTCGCCTGACAGGTGGGGCCGCGTGGTCAGATACATGGTCAATATAGAGTTATACGGCACATCCGCCCGCGCTGCTGCCATCATAACCAGTTCACTCTAGTGAACGATTTGCATGCTGATGCTAAAGAAACAAATGTCAGCGACAAAACTTAAACACTAATTTACAAAACAAAAACTTCCCGCAAAGAAGTACGTGGACTGGAGGGATCAATCCCACAAAGAAGTCATGTGTTCGATCCCTTCGGTTATTTAAGAGAACAAATCGCAGACATTTGTGAACAAATTGCGGAATATATTCCAAAACTGACAAACATTTTTTCAATTTCTGAACAAAATTAAAATATACGTACATTTTTGGAAATTTAGAAATTCTAAACTTTTCTGAATTTTCGAACATATTTTGAAGCAAACTTAAATTCTAAAGTTTTTGGAATTTCTGAGCAAAATTTGAGAACAGGAACATTTCTTGTAAAAATGAATAAATTTCGGAAAATTCAAACATTATTAAATTTTCTGCATATTTGTTGGAAAAAATAAACTTGAAAAAGAAAAAAGGAAAAGGAAAGAAAAGAAAAAGAAACAGTAAAAGAAAAAGAAAATAAAAGAGAAAGGAAAAACATAAAAATGGTTCAGGAACCTTCTAGAAGCTTCCAAAAACTAGGAAAACCTTGCTGGAAAGAATGTTCCCAAAACTAGAAACTGAAAGCTTCCCATATAGCTACAAAATGGGCCGGTCCGGTGTGCTAGATATCGAGCGGTGCCTATGCGTTGCAGCGACATTGCCGCAACGTGCGGCAAATAGCAAAAGCGCTTTGCGAGAGCCCCGCAAGGGTTTACTTTGGTGGGCAAAGTGCATCAAATGGCGTGCTTTTAGCCACCGACATATGTCACATGCTGGATGCTCACTCAGGATTTTATTTTTTATTTTTCTATACGTTTTTTCAGGTTTTAGATAGTTTTTTTTTCAGCATTTTCATTTTCACCTGGTTTTTCATAGGTTTTGAAGAGAAAAATGTTTTTTTCTTCTTCTTGTGGATGTAGATATTTGCTTCCACTATGTGCCCCTTGGAAAAGAAAAAAAGAAAAAAAATTGCTTCCTCAAGAAACACAGTTATGCCTTACGAAAAGGGAAAAACGCATTTCATTCTTCCACGAGAGTCACATATTTGCTTTTCATGAAGGCACAGATTTATTTCCGCGAGAGACACAGCTATGCCTCTCGAAAAAGGAAAAAAGGCATTTGATTTATTTCATGAGAAGCACAGATTTACTTCCTTCTTGAAAAAGAAAAAGGAAACATGTTTTTTTGCTTCGACAAGAGCACAACTATGCCTCTCGAAAAGGGGAAAAAGTGAGGAAAAAAAAAATCTGATTTTGGCTCCGGGTTTTTTCTTTTGGTTTTTTTGTGAAACCTATTAACATGAGAACTAGTTTCGGAGATCTCGGCGTGAGAAATCGAACGATGAAAATGATTCAAGAGATAAACATTTTGGAAAAAAAATCTTCGAAAAAAATGGAAAAACTCCCCTGGATGCACATGCCGTGTACCACTTGGGTTATGCACTTTTGCCTATCTGTAGTATGCTGAGAAGAATGTATCAAGTTCAGGGTCAAAACAATTAATAGTATTATTCTTGTCAGGCTTGAAGAGAAGAATTCCTGGGAGGGAGAAAGGCGTCACCAAAGAAGAATGAAACGGGAAAGAAGATGACGAGATGATAGGAACAACAAATATATGTAGTTCATGACAAATTCTACTAACAAATTGATTACAAAACCAGCCAGTTACTGCTACTACATACATACTTAAAAAATCACACAATCGATGGGAGGTGAGAAGAAGATACAGATTCGATTCAGACGACAATTACAGTAGATGCATGCGTGGTGAGAAATTGGGAGCGATTATTTGGTACAGGGACCGTTGGGAATGACGAGGAGAATATGACCGTTGGGGGGAGCGGCTCTCGCGACGCGGCGGGGGGGGGGGGGGGGGGGGGGGGGAGGGGTCTCCGCGCGGGCAGGCGCGCCCTACGTTCGGTGGCGGCGGCCGGTTTTGGGCGATGGGCAAGGAGTCAGAGGAGGCAGGGGAAGAGGATTCGGGAACTGAGGGCGGGGGGAGGTCTGCATCCGGCTCGGGTGGGGCTAGGCCCGCTGCTCTGGCGCCGGCGCCGGGGCTCTGAACGCCGGTGGGGGTCGGGATCGGGGCCAGGGGTGAAAGCCCCGGGCTCGTAGCCATGTTGAGGAAGGGGTGCTCTGCGACGGCGGTGTGCGGGCACAATCGGGTCGCGGAGGGTTCGCCGCGGATAAGGTCCGACGATGGGGGTGGATTCTGGTGCCGCGACGCAAATCGAGTCGCTCTAGCTGGCTCCGGGCCAGGGCGAGGGAGGCCGGGTCAGACCGTGGATTTGCCTAGTGGCCGGGGTCATGTGCAGCGGGCGCAGGGGCCAGGTGCTTGCGTCCGTCCGTGTCCGGCAACCGAGTCGAGATCCGCGGATGTGGTAGGGCAGGGCAGGAGAGGTGCGGCGACGCTGGAGAAACATCGGCGAGGGGACCGCCGGAGATCTTGGTGGAAGATTTTCCTCCCCTATGGGGTGTGGATGCGTCAACGGGTCAGGTGGACCGGCTGGGGCATGGGCCGGTTGGGCCATCACCGGTGCATGCCTTGGGCCCTTCCTTCGGGTTCAGTTTTGCAGAGCTGGTGGCCAGGCCGGTGGCCTCACACGGGCTTCCTGGTCGGGGCCCTGTCGGCCCAAAAGGGGCCGGCCCAGGGGGGTGGTGAGGTGCCTCGGTCGGCCTATAAGTGATGGTGGTGGGTGCCTCGCGGGGTGGTGCCTATCCAGTTAGGGTTTCCTGCCGCGGCAAGAGACATCAAAAGATGGGGGAGGAGAGCGAGATTTGTCCCGGCGGCGGCGGTGCCGGAGCTGGTGGTGGCGGCGACAAGGATGGAGAAGGAGAGGCGGCTTCAGGTCCATGGCCATAGCAAGCTGCCGCGAGAGCCGGAGGGGGCTGAGGCGGACGCGCAGTCCCGGGAGTGTGACCTCCGTGCCCAACTCTCGGCTCGCAGGGAGCCGCAGCCGAGGGACTGTCCGGGCGGTGGGGGCGTCGGGAATCCAGAGCCCCCGGGCGATCGTCCTCAAGGGGCCGCGATTCGCCTCCCCATCTCCCTCCGCTGCCTGCTGGCTCTCCGCCGGCAGTGGGGGCGCAGCGGCCCGCGGGCCATACCTCAGGTGGGTTGCTGGCGAGCAGCGACGAGCGGGGCGGGTAGCGGGTCGATGGGGAGTGGAGGAGCAGGGGCGGGGATTCTGCTGGTCGATAGCAGCGGAAGAATCCAGCCGACGAGCGAGGGGGTTCGGGGCAGAACCTGGCGGATGTTATGTGCTTCAAGTGTGGCAGAATGGGACATTACCAGGTGGGGTGCGAGTTTCCTCCCCTGTGCTTTGTTTGCAAGGTGGAGGGACACACGTCGAACAACTGCCCATCCAAACAAGCGAAGCCGGAAATTTTGATGTACGGTTTTGGGGTGAAAGATCAGGGCTTTTATATGCTTGAGGGGGAGCTGATACAGAGGTTAGCCTGCCAGCCAATGCGGCATCGCTAGTGGTGACCGATGGTGATGCCACGGAGGAGTCAGTCAAGATCGACCTGGGAGACATGTGGGACTCGGAGTGGGACTGGCAAGTGCGCCAAATTCGAAGGAATTGCTTCTCGGTGGTGTACCCGTCCAAGGCTGCCGTTCGGATGGCTAAGAAGAGCGGCACCATTACGCTTCCTATCAGCGTTCAGAAGGCGGAGGTGGGAGAGACTTTCTCGAAGCTGCATGTGGTGTCTTGGCTGCAGGAGTGCTGGGTGCGGATCACTGGAATACCGGACAAGCTTCGTCAAGCCCCTCTCATCAAGGAATTTCTACGGGTGGTGGGAAAGACAGTGTTGATCGATGAGCTTACAATTGTCAAGCCGGACATGGGAGGAATCCGCGGCGCCCTGCAACCTCTTGAGCATGCGTTGGTTTTCCCTTGAAGAGGAAAGGGTGATGCAGCAATGTAGCGTAAGTATTTTCCTCAGTTTTTGAGAACCAAGGTATCAATTCAGTAGGAGACAACGCACAAATCACCTAGTACCTGCACAAACAATCAAGAACCTTCCAACCAACGCGATAAAGGGGTTGTCAATCCCTTCACGGTCACTCGCAAAAGTAGATCTAATAAAGATAGTAAAGTAAATATTTTTGGTATTTTGGTTGTATAGATTGGAAAATAAAGATCGCAAAATAAAAAGAACGGCGATAGATATTGGCAAGTTGACGGGAAACTAATTATGATGTAAAATAGACCTGGGGGCCATAGGTTTCACTAGTGGCTTCTCTTAAGATAGCATGTATTATGGTGGGTGAACAAATTACTGCCGAGCAATTGATAGAAAAGCGCATAGTTATGAGAATATCTAGGCAATGACCATGAATATAGGCATCACGTCCGTATCAAGTAGACCAAAACGATTCTGCATCTACTACTATTACTCCACACATCGACCGCTATCCAGCATGCATCTAGAGTATTAAGTTCATAAGAATAGAGTAACACATTAAGCAAGATGACATGATGTAGAGGGATAAACTCAAGCAATATCATAGAAACCCCATCTTTTTATCCCCGATGGCAACAATACAATATGTGCCTTGCTGCCCCTACTGTCACTGGGAAAGGACACCGCAAGATTGAACCCAAAGCTAAGCACTTCTCACATTGCAAGAAAGATCAATCTAGTAGGCCAAACTAATCCAATAATTCGAAGAGACTTGCAAAGATATCAAATCATGCATATAAGAATTCAGAGAAAAACCAAATAATATCCATAGATAATCTTGATCATAAATCCACAATTCATCGGACCTCGGCAAACACACCGCAAAAGAGTGTTACATCGAATAGATCTCCAAGAACATCGAGGAGAACTTTGTATTGAGTATCAAAGAGAGAGAGAGAAGAAGTCATCTAGCTAATAACTATGGACCCGAAGGTCTGTGGTAAACTACTCACGCTTCATCGGAGAGGCTATGGTGTTGATGTAGAAGCCCTCCGTGATCGATTCCCCCTCCGGCAGATCGCCGGAAAAGGCCCCAAGATGGGATCTCACGGGTACAGAAGGTTGCAGTGGTGGAAAAGTTGTTCCGTGGCTCCTCCTGATGTTTTTAGGGTATAAGAGTATATATAGGCGAAAGAAGTATGTCGGTGGAGCTCCGTGGGGGCCCACGAGGGTGGGGGCATGACTACCCCACTACAAAAAAAGACACATCCGTGACCTTTTGGGTCGAACGAAATTTTTTTCTGTCATACATATGACACTTCTATGACGATAATTGTGACAAAACCCGGTATCATCATAGATGTGGTGGGCTCCTACTTCTATGACAAAAAATCATGACAGAAAATGGGCTTTTCGTCCTGGGCGGGCCGGAGACGCAGCTGCATGACATTCTTTGGGCCGTCCATGACGGAAAAAACCGTGGTAGAAGCGAGGGGGAGGAAAATTTCGGGGAGTTCCCGGTTACGGTGGGAGGTCGGGGGCCGAGCGATGCGCGTTTCTCTCGTATATGTACGCGCGTGTGTGCGAGGCGTTGGCTCTAACTGAACCCGAGCGAGGCGTTGGGCTCTAACTGAACCCGAGCGATTGCACTGCAGGCTACGCGTTACTGAACCCGAGCGATCGATCGATGGCTGTTAACTGAACCCGATCGAGCGATTCCTTCGCTACTGCTGCTAACTGAAGCCGATCGATTGGATGAACAGTGAGCGTTGCGGGGGGGGGGGGGTTGGATGAACAATGAGCGGTGGCGTTGCCTCTGGATGAACAGGACCCCGTGGTGTGGAGGGCTGGATGAACAGTAGACGGTGGAGGGGTGCCCGTGGAGGGGTGGTTGAACAGGACCCCGTTGTGTGGAGGGCTGGATGAACAGTAGACGGTGGAGGGGTGCCTGTGGAGGGGTGGTTGAACAGTAGCCGGTGGAGTAGCGCGCGGTGGAGGCTGGATGAACAAGAGCCCGTGGAGGCTGGAGGAGGTCGACGGTGGAGATGAACAGTATCCCGTGGAGTCCCGTTTTGCGGTACGCCACACCCCTCCCGATCAACAGGACCCCCGATTCGACCATAGCGCTCCAACACAAGTCCGTTTCCTCCGTTTTGCGGTACGCCACACCCCTCCCGATCAACAGGACCCCCGTTTCAACTGTAGGAGGTCCGTTTCCTCCGTTTTGCGGTATGCCAGACCCCTCCCGATGAACAAGATCCCGTTTTGAACGTGGCCGGCCGAACACAAGGCCGTTTCCTCCATTTTGCGGTACGCCAGGCCTCGTTTCCATCGCCTGTTCCGTCCAAGCCCTCCCGATGAACACGACCACGCATTCCGTTCCGACCCAGCAGGTTGGCTCCCACGCGTTCCGTTGCCTCCCGATGAACACGACGCATTACGTTGCCTCCCCATGAACACGACGCATTCCGTTGCCACCCCATGAACACGACGACGACGCTGTTTCTCCGTTCCGGCCCAGCCATGTACACGAGCCCTGGCCGTACGTATGCGCGAGTAGGCGTTCGAGACCCTGCCCGTATGTACGTACGTGGCCGTATTTTCTTTCTTGCACCCTGGCCGCTGTACGTACGTGTACATGCTACGTGCGCGCCTCTACTACGACACGTACGCGCCTCTACTACGACACGTGCGCGCCTCTACATCGACCAGTATATATGTACGTACACGTTCGCGACCAGAATGACAACGCTACGTACGCTTCGACCAGGTGGGTCCCGACTGTCAGGCACTTCCTTGCCTGCGAAGATGTAGCTGGTGGGTCCCAGCAGTCAGGGGGGCGAATCGTTTTGTTTTTTTGCCCGGACGCACTTCCTTGCGTGCGAAGGTGTAGCTGCTGGGTCCCAGCAGTCAGGGGGGAATCGTTTTGTTTTTTTGCCCGGACGCACTTCCTTGCGTGCGAAGATGTAGCTGGTGGGTCCCAGCAGTCAGGGGGCGAATCGTTTTTTTTCGGACGCACTTCCTTGCGTGCGAAGATGTAGCTGGTGGGTCCCAGCAGTCAGGGGGGCGAATCATTTTTTTTCGGACGCACTTCCTTGCGTGCGAAGATGTAGCTGGTGGGTCCCAGCAGTCAGGGGGAAACATTTTTTTTCGCGAAATACGGTGGCCCGTCCGGTGGGTCCCCGCTGTCAGGTGGAGGAATAATTATTTTGCGCGTAATAAGGAGGCACTTCCTTGCTGCGGCCGTGGACCCAGCTGTCAGCCTCTCCACGTACAGTCCACGTCCGATGGAAGCCATTCCTTGACCACGTTGACCACGCCGCGCCGAGAGCACCAGGGCGGTGGACGACGGCGAGGCCTAGGAAGGGGACGACGCGGAGCCGGGGAAGACGCGGCAGTGGATGCCCACGCGTAGAGGAGTATGAGGGTTCACTCGTTCGGCTGCGGTGTGAGGCTGCCGTCGCCGCAGAATAACAGGGGGTGTGGGTGCGTAGAGGGATGGCCTGGCCAGCGGTGGGAGTAGTAGGGGGCGGTGAGGCCTCCGCGGCATCACAGCCGGCCACGGGCGGCAGGAGCAGGCGGCACGACCGGCGCTGCTTTGGGCGGCTGGAGCAAGAAGACCAGAGGTTGAAGAAGCACTACGGCCGTTGGATGGACATCGTACGGTCACTGGAGCTAGAATCGTTCATATATTGACTAAAGTTGACAAAGGCCTCCGTCCCAGTCAACTTAGTAGGCCCACAAGTCAGCCTCCCACCAAGGTGGGTCCCAGCTAGCAGGGGGTATTCATTTTTTGTGCGTAATAAGGAGGCACTTCCGGTGGGTCCGAGCTGACAGCGGGGGGAACGTTTTTTTCGCGAAATACGGTGGCCCGTCCTGTGGGTCCCAGCAGTCAGGGGGAAACGTTTTTTTCGCGAAATACTGGTGGCCCGTCCGGTGGGTCCCTGCTGTCAGGTGGAGGAATAATTATTTTCCGCGTAATAAGGAGGCACTTCCTTGCGGCTGCCGTGGACCCAGCTGTCAGCCTCTCCACGTACAGTACTCTTCCGATGGAAGTCGGTCGTTGAACACATTGACCACGCCGCGCCGAGAGCACCACGGCGGTGGACGACGGCGAGGCCTAGGAAGGGGACGACGCGGAGCCGGGGAAGACGCGGCAGTGGAAGCCCGCACGGAGAGGAGTACGAGGGTTCACCGGTTCGGCTGCGGTGTGAGGCTGCCGTCGCCGCAGAATAACAGGGGGTGTGGGTGAGTAGAGGGATGCCCTGGCCAGCGGTGGGAGTAGTAGGGGGCGCTGAGGCCTGCGCGGAAGCACAGCCGGCCACAGGAGGCGGGAGTAGGCGGTCCCGCCGGCGCTGCTTTGGCGGCTGGAGCAAGAAGATCAGAGATTGAAGAAACACGACGGCCGTTGGATTGACATCCAACGGTTACGTCTGCTAGAATCGTTTGTTGACGTATATAATAACTAAACAAACTTGCATACGCGTCAACTAAACAGGCCCACAAGTCAGACCACTCCCTCTTTTTTTAATAATTTATATATAGCTCATGGCAACTTCTTATGCAATTTATTGCAGTCGTTTTTTTGGTTGGCCAGGGCCAATTTCGCATATTTCTGTGGGTTCCAAACTATTTTTAATACCGAAATGTCGAGCCAGATTTAAAGTACTTTGAAGATATATTTAAATTAGGTTAATGCCCAGTGAAATAGGAATCTGAAAATGTGAAAAAATTCAGAAATTATAAAGTAATTGCCAATTTGTCATCTGTTTTTATATTTACAACCCATTTCATATTACTTTCAAGATTTGCAGGCGTCTTGAAAGAGTTGCAGCCCATCAGGGCGTAGAAAAATAAGTAGGCCTGGATTGGGTATTCTTCAGAAAAAATAAACTGGGCTCATTTTCACAAAGAAAAAATAGCTGGGCTGGTCACATGGTGAACATAAAATATAAGCCTGGGCTAGACGGGCCACAGCCCAGTTCAAACCCTGCTCCGTCTCAACAATACCAAACAAAAAAATACTGCTCGAGTAGCTACGTCCCAGGTGTCAGCCGATCTTGTGCTGTTCTCTTGTCTATTGACTATATACGCTCACAATGTCGTGGGTCCCAGATGTCAGGAAAACACTAGGAGGAAGCATTTTATTTTTCCATACGCTGACGTGGTGGGCCCCTACTGTCATCCTCTCCACGTACTTCTGCCGATTCCTGTTGTTTGTTGACCATGTTGACAACGCGAGAGGGCGGCGCCGCGGCGAGCGCACCAAAGCGCGCGGAGGACGTCGGCGTTAACGATTTAGGAGACGGTGGGGCGGCGATGCGTGCGCTGAGGCGCAGCCAGCCGTGGGAGGCGGAAGCAGGCGGCCCCGCCGGCGCTGGTTTGGTTTTGGCGGCTGGAGGAAGACAGGACTGAAGAAACACGACAGACTGTAAAAGCAGCAGGAGTACTTAACAACCTTAACTGAAACCAGCAGGGGCACTTAACAACCAAAGCTGAAAGCAGTATGAGTACTTATACAGGTTCAACCGTACAAAGCACGCCTCGAACAGTGCTACTTTGCCTACAGTTAACCAAGGGTGAGGCCGCCAAGCCCCAGGACAAGGCCCAGGCGCCACCCCGCGCATCCACAACCTTCTGAAAGCGGCTTCATCTCGCAACGTGGTCAATAAACAGGATATTCGCTTTAGAGCCATGGAAAAGCATGAACATAATCTTCTGTCCTATTCTCCAAGATGGACGGGCCTTCATTATTTGAGACCACCCATGAATAAGTATCTTTTCACCTCCAAGGGGAATTGAGTAGGTCGACATAAACATCATGTTGTGACCAAGCGCAAGTCTGACCCGACCATGGTCAGGCATCTGTATAGGAACAATAGAACTCGGCAGTTCCTGTTTCAAGAAGATCACAGCTGTAAAACTGTGTATAAGCAATAGTTTATGAACAACATATATAACAGAAAACAGCTCGTACCATAAGTTTCTCGACACAGTTGGACCTGTTCAACGAGTGCAGCAGTGGCACACATATCCCACGTGGCCTTCCACCATTGAAACGCCCCACAAGGACCTCAAGACGATCAATAAAGTGTAGGAACTTGTGGATGTCGATCCAGTCAACTTCAGTGCCATTAGTAACAGCCGAGTTATTACAGAGTAACAAACGAGCAGACTGCTTAACTCTGAAAAAACCTACACGTGCCACCAATTATAAGAAAATATTAGTTAGAAGTAGCATCTTCGTGAGAGATTCGTTGCTACTTCTAAAGTTAAATTGTGATTAGTTAGACAGAATAGGTGGATTAAGAAGTAATCGAGGCAACAAGCAAGAACCAGATACAAAACTAACATGGATGAACAATTGGAACGACGTCGGGGTGGAAGATCGCAGTGAAGATGAGACCAGGTTCTGCTATTTCCATCAACATTCGTGCGCCAACTTTCAGTCCGTAACACTTGAGAAAGTTTATCCAAGTTCGGCCATAAAAAAAGCAGCGATCTTCTTGGTTCATGAACCCAACTCGGAACTTATATCCATGGCTTGTCTTCACTGTGACCATTAAACTAGTGTATTCAGTTATGGCAAGGCCGAGCATCTTGAGTACATGTGTTCTGGCAGAGCAAATAATACACTGCAGGAAAAATAATATGAGAACACAGCATGTTCAAAAAACCCCACCCTCCCGGATAGAAAAGAGGATTCTAGGAACATACTGTGCGCGTTTCAAAATGCTGTGTTAGGATGAGAAGGAACAAGTGTGGCGTCTCGCCGAGGGCGCAGAAACCTGTAGGGTACTCGCACTTTGGGCACTGCAAATGAAACACACTAGATTCAGTAGGAAGAAAAATGCATCAACGGCGGCGGCTGCCATCCTAGGATTACCTGCGACCAAGGGACTTGGATTTATCGGGGATGGATGAAGAATTCGTACCTGGTTCTCCATGAGAAAACCCTATGCAATCGCCGAGAGGGGGTTTTCTCTGAACAAGCAGACGAGGGAGAAGGGGATTCAGGCCCAGTGAAATATTGCCGCTTCGTCCGTCCAGCTTACTGCTAAAGCTGGAAAGGGGGGTTGTGATTTGACGGCTCATTGGGCATTACTGCGGCGCTACGACCGGGGTGTGTCTACCGTGAAGTTGTGCACTCTAATTTGTGCATATGGCACGTGGACCCCGTTGCCGGTTGCCCCACATATCAGCGAAAGGAAGTAGAAAGACAGGAGTAACTAGTTACACATAAATATATTTTTTGACAGAGAGATACTCCCTCTGTAAAGAAATATACAAATCTTTTATATCACAGGCTCACCTTGCCGAGAAATATACTCCCTCTGCAACGCACGGGCATTATGGGGGTTCAGCTTTTTTATGGGGGTTCAGCTGAGAATATAATACTCAGATAGGCTCACGGTTCTGGACTTTGGGCCGCAGGCCGACCCTGCATGTTTGGGGGCCCATGTGTTCTACCTCAGCGCTTTTCATATTGCAAGCGATCGGTACGGCGCTGGTTTTAGATGCTGTCGCAAGGCGAATACACAAAATTGAATAAAGCACGGCAGCTGTTGGAATGAAATCGAACGACAGTTCCTAACCAGCAATCAGAGTTGCAATTCTATCAACGATATACCATGTGATAAATAATACTGTCGTACTACTTATACACACAGGACACTTGTTTCACCATGCCAGATTATTACATCAAAATCTCTCGGAGGATAGATCAGTTCGGCAGTTGCGTGCTGCTACTGAAGAATTTCAAAGTTGATTTGGACCAGCTCTCCTTGCCGAGAAAGTTCGATTTTGACATCATCCCCTACCGCAAGATATGATTTAGATTTGAACCTTGACCATCCTTTAGCATCAATCATCATGCGACCATCCTTTGTACTTACGGTATATTGAGCAGGTTCATTCACACCAAGGCTGCGCATGGTAAGAGAAACTTGGCCGCGGTCGCCCGGATTGTTGAACGACTCCCTCGTTGCTCTAGGAATTCTTTGTTTGCAAACAAGAAGACATACCCAAACAGTTAGATCAACACAGTGAATCATGTGAAACAACATGGAAAGAAAAAAGAACGAAGCACTTGGGCGGCCAATGCTTACCAAGAAGGTGGACATGTCGGTTTTTGTAAGGACTTTGGTATATGAAGTGCGAACTGCAGCCCAGTCTATTGCCGGTGCAACTGCACGGGCCGGAGCAGATGCAAGTGCAAGTGTTGGTGTAGGTGCCGAAGCCGCCGCTGCTGCCGGAGATGGTGCTCCTTGTAGAGCTTGTGCCGGTGTCGATGCCCGATCCTTCGGTAGATCAGACTGATCCGCTGACGCGGTCGGTGCCCAATCCTCAGTTGGATCAAACTGAGCTGCTGCCGCTGTCAGTGCTAAAGCAACTGCCGGTGCTCGATATGTGCGAGACAGCGGCGATCGTGTCTGGTCTGCTATGATCAGCTTTCTAACTTGACTAGGATCCGTGACCGTGATCTAGTTTTTTCTTCATTTCTTTTAAACGCGAGAAGGACTAATTGTGGCGTTTTTGTTAAACCAAACTGCAGTTCATCATAGGGATTCAGCTTGTACTCAGACAACAGACTGATCCAATTTTTTAAAGTAATATAAGTGATGGACAGTGCCTTCGTTACTGACACGACATAAGAAGTGAAACTTGCAAAAATAGCCATCGTAGAGCAAACCAAACGGTTTATTCTGTGATGAATGTCACATGGCAAAACCTGCATCGTAAAATTGCAGGAAAAGAAAGAAAACATGCCATTAAATCAATAAGATTTAGACAGTAAATCAATAAGATTTACTTGATGTGACACAAGTGAATCCTTACCAGGAAATCACTATGTTGAAGTACTAAACAGAAGATTGATCGTCCAACTATGCGTGGCATGCAGGGGCCCCGCCTACTCCCACAAGCAGGACAGTCCAAAGGTCGTGACAAATCGTATGGACCGAACATCCATGGGACTGGAAATCCTGGTGGGTGCGATAAACCCTGCAATGCATACAGATATTGGAGTGTAACCATAATTGATAAACCGTCCTCACAAAAAATATGATCTGGATACTTCAAAATATACAGACTGAATTGAGTGGACAGACATTAACATAGACATTAACATAGACCGTTCACACACCAAAAGCGGCAGTACTAATAAACAATACAGGGTTCACAAACACAAATCAAGTACTGAACAATAGTACTTACTACAGACAAGCAAAGTTGCACTAACTAAACTCTGCAGACTATTTCTTGCCACCGACCTACGCGATGAACCCCGCATAATGACTAGGCCATGGACTTCGTGTGAGATGTCTACATGCACCATCACCATCTTGTCAACCTTGGAGAACCTAACGGAGTGGTCTTTCCACTCATAAACATGATGATGAAGACAGGCCGCATCAGATTTGTTGGGAAGCTTTACAAGAACCACACCCTTCGTAATCGAAGGCACAACCAGGAAATTGTTGTGGTCAAGTACAACCTCGAGAACACGCCTGACAACAATGCTACAGGAAAACACTAGTTCAGGACACCTGGCGACAAGGACACATCAGCTGGATAGTTCAGCAGTAGAACTCATCATCACGTCTTCCAGTTCACATGGCATGACTTTGAGAACTTCATCTCCATCGCGGACCTGGTTCTAATTCAAACAGAAACCATATTTTATTACTACCTCCGTCCAGAAATATAAGATGATTTTCGATATTATACTCCATATATGACTACATATACGCATAGAAATGAGTGAACAAAGACACTAGAACATGTCTTCAAAGGCATGAGAGCAGAGGGATTACATGCAATATCCATAACACAAGTTACTGAGGCAAATATACCCTCTTAAAAGGTGTGACACCCCAAAATTTTGGCCTTGTTTTATTTATTAAAATGTTGCCAGGAAAATAATTTTTTCCATTTGTCAAGATTTACCCTTTTGTTATTGTAAATTTTTACTTCAAGTGGAAAAACCTTCAAAGAGTATTGTTGGACTTGAATACTCTCTATGATAAAACAAATTCTTTATCAGTGGTTTTAAATTTGCAAGAATTGTGTTCTCAGAACTTTATTCTTATAAAAGGATTTCTTTTGCATTTGGAGCCTGTTTTGCACTACAACCACTTGACAAATGCATTTAAAATTTCCACCAAAATTTGGGGAGGTCATGTGATGTTTCCACATCACTTTTATGCAAAAATACCTTTTGGCCATTGGAGATCTTGAGCTCTACACCAACTTTTCCAATCTGGTCCAGTAGACACTTTTGCACTACAACCCATTTAAATATTTCTTTAAAAATTCTTCCAAGTGTTTGGAGATGTCAGTGGATGCATTCAATTCATCTTCAAGCAAAAACCCAGTGATGTTCTTTGAAAAATTTGAGTGGATCAACCTCTTTTGCAATCTGGTCCAATTTGGTGATTTGTACTGCAACCTTATTTTTCTTTGCTCTAGTAACCCTGAGCTTTTTCCTACTTGTAGCCCTCCCTTCAAAACCCTTAAGTCCAGGAGAGTGGACTCATTAGAGGTTTTGAAATGCATGCTTTAAACCTTTTTTTCTTTCTGTCCAAAACTGGAGTTTTGCAAAACTTGCACTAACAAGTTTCTGGTTTTGCCCAAGTGATCTTACCACCATCTCCTGCATCTAAAGAGACCCTGATCTGGAGACTTTGGCCACTCCAAGAGTTGCCTAAGTGCACTTGGCATTCTGTCGAACACTTGGTGTGCACAGTCAGCTTGGGGCATGTTTTCTAGTTTGCGCTGTGAACTTGCTCCAATGACCCAGCACCCTTGTCCACTGAGCTCCTAGCCACCCCTACCCTTGTTCTGTTCTTTGCCAGCTCCACCCTCGCGCTCTAGACCGCACTGGCATTTCGTCGAGCAGGTGCAGTGCGCGCCCAGAGCGCACGTTTTGCACGCGCGCGCACTGAGCCGACACGCCGCACTGCCGCACTCGACGCGACCCGTCCCTGGCCCCTACTGCATCGCTGAACCGCGCACTAGCCCGCTCCCTGCTCCACGGCATCTATGGCGCCCTGCAGCGCCGCTGGCAGCGCCCTTGGCGGCACGCCGGCGTCGGCAGCGGCCTCTGCCGTGTTCGGCACCGCCCAAACCACACCAGCGCGCCAGCTGCCCCTGGGAATAGCTCGATCTTATCCCGAAGCTTGTCGGAACGCGTTCGTCGCCGCCACGACGCCCTGCAGCTACAGAAACGGCTGTCGCCGGCGATCTTATCTTCTGCCGCCGCGGTCCAACCTCGAGCACCTATTTAAAGGGTCCCCGATCTCGTTCAAGACTTCAGGCGACATCAAACTCTCCCCGTAGAGCTTCCCAAGTAGTGGATCGACCCGTAGTGGCCATCTTCCTCAACTCCGGCCAGTTCGGCTGCCGCTAAGCTCCGGTGCGATTCGTCGCAGCCAGCCACTCTTTCGCCCAACCAGCGCCACCAGTAGTTTCCTCTAGTCCATGCGGAGCTGCCCAACTACCCAAGCTCGATCGGAGATCACCGGAGCCCAAAAATCACTTCACCACCGTAGCCCTCTCCGCCGCGGAGCTCGCCGCCGGCGACTCCTTCCACCCCCGTCGACCCAGCGACCACCAAGGGGACCGCCCCAGTCTGGCCGTTCCATCCCCGCCCTCGGGTGCCCGTGAAGAGCCACCGTTCGTCGACGGCGATCGCCGGAGGCCGCCGTCGTTCGGGCAGAGAGAAAGAGGTGGGGGAAAGAACGGTCAAACCTGACCAGTGGGCCCTCTGGACCCACTGTCTGTGACCCGCGCGTCCGCCCTCTCTGGTTAAGTGATAGCGCAAAACACCGAGTACGTTTCCTCTGCTGCGAAAGCGTATTTCCCCTCGAAACGTTTTCTTTTCTGGTTTTATTTAAAAACAGAGTTTGACCAGACTTTGACCAGCTATAACTTTTAAAATAAAACTCCAAATGAGTTGATTTTTTTTCTACCTCTCTCAAATTTCATCTAGTTTATTTTAAGATTTATTTCAAAAATATTTGAGACAACTTTCGGTACTGTGTGAAATATTTGTTATTTGGATATTTTGCAAAATAGGATTTTGGAGAAAAGGGAAAGCTTCCAAAAAGTGCATCCTTTGCATACTCTTGAAGGCAAGCATTTCTGAACTCTGGCATAATATTTTGTTGTGGTGTTCTGATACGATCACAACACCTTTTTACTTGGAGTATGCGTTAGCTTTATGTATCGATATAGTCTCGTACATGAGTACACTTTGGAGTTGTTTTGTGGTCAGCAATGGATACACTAGTGATTTGGATCATCCTCGTGAGCTCCTCATGCATACCGGAAGGAAGCCGGGAAAGTCGTGGTCTTGGGTAGACACGAGCTTGTCCCTAGTCCCTCGTCGAGACGAGTATGTCCGGTATGGCATGGTGAGGCCTCAGGAGTGGTGATTTATTTCATAAATGGGAATATTGTTGGAGGATACTTGGACCACCTGAGTCGGTCGTAGATCGAGTCTTGATCAGTAGCTTCCTTATTTGTTGGTACCACCCTTTGTCTCTGTCGTGGACGGGGTATGGTTCAGTAGGTTGTCAACCCCTTACCAAAGCACACACCGTACAGAGAGGCCATGGTGGAAGATACCGGGTGCATCCGGTAGGCAGGCTACCTGGTCCGGGGGCATGGGTGTTTCCGGTTGGGACCGAGAGGGGGGGCACCCCCTTAGAGCGCGCGAATAGAAATTTGATCCCATGCTACGTGGAGGTTGTAGCCTCCCCACTTAGAGTTTTGCTTGGCAGGTGTCGTGGGTGATTCCAGACACCGGTGAGTTAAGCTGGTGTGTGCAGGTCAGGCGTGTTTTCAAATAAAAGACCGTAGACAGAATTAGTCCCGATGGACTAAGTAAACCAGTTACTCGTGGGAGAATGGTACTCCCTCTGCAGAGCATATATCCTGTTGGATAGTCATGTTCTTGAGTAAGGACCACAGTCTGAGTTGAATCTAGTAACGGTATTCGGATGGAGAACGATTTAACTAGAACTCAGTGACGGTTTTCGGATGGAGACACGGCTAACTAGATCATATTATCGGTTTTCGGATGGAGAAACGACTGAACTAAATATTGTTTATGATTGTGGCACATATGGATTGTGATCTTTATTATTTTGGACTAACCATTTATGTTATGTGTTTTATTGAGTATCCCTGGGATGGTTCTACCTCCTGGATATTCACTGTGATTATTCTCTTATAAGCCCTTTCTGTGGTGTCGCTCAGATGCCCGACTGCGGCATGCTTGTTGTTCATTTACCTTTTAAAAGCCCTTTATGTGGTGTCGCCCCGACGCCCGACTGCGGCATTATTATTCTTGCAGTTTCCTCTCGAGGAGTCATTCAGACCCTCGTTTGGCACCAGTATTACTATTCTTGCAGTTTCCTCTCGAGGAGTCATTCAGACCCTCGTTTGGCACCCAGTATTTTACTTTGGATTATTTTTAACCACATGTGTGCATCATGGTTTTTCGTATATTTCGTGACAGACGTGTGATCACATGATAATCCGGAGCATGTTTGATATATTATACCCGTGTTCTAAATGTTTGCGAGTACATTCAAACGTACTCACTGGCTTGTCCCTGGCTATTGTCTTGGCCAGATTCCTTGCTTGGAGATAAGCATCGCGGTGACAACCTCGGAACCTACGTGTTGACATTTGCAGCCTCGCGAAGATAGGAGTTATCCTGGTCAGCTGTTCTTGTGGGAAATGGAGTCCCATAGACGCAGATGTATCCAACCGCTTCTGCCCTCTACCATTAGTAACCAAGTGTTGTACTCCTAGGCCTCAATGGTCTTGTACTACATATTTTTGTACCTTGCTTGGAATTCTTGTATCAAGTTGGTGCCTCATCAGCTAACAGTAATCCTGGGGCTGGTGGGCACAAAGGCCGTTTTTCTGGGAAATTATTATCCCAAAAATCCGGTCGTGACAAAAGGTAGCATTGATGTTCATAAAGTACTCCCTCCGTCCCAAAATTCTTGTCCTAGATTTGTCTAGATACGGATGTATCAAGTCAGATTTTAGTATTAGATACATCTGTATCTAGACAAATCTAAGACAAGAAATTTAAGACAGAGGGAGTAGTTGAAAGTAATCTATAAGAAATCAGTGTCAACCTCGCATGTTTTGGTCAAAAGAGGAATTTAGAACCGTCATTTGGCACACTAAAATCACATGCAAGATCACCCAGAAAGTTGTACTACCAGTACTAGTACTGCGTGTTAGATGAAAAAACACGATCAAGATCGAGAAAAAGATCATCAACAAGAGACATTACCTGGACTTGCTTAATGAGGGATCCCCAGGGCGATGGCTTTGAGCTTGTCTGCGGTAGTCTCGGCGGGGTGCTTGCGCTTCTTCGTACCATGAGCCTTGATAGTTTTGGCCAGAGCCATAGACATCACGTCGGCCGGTGCTCCGGCGTACATCAAAGAGAGGAAGCTGAGAGAGAAGAGTGAAAGGAGGAACGAGATGAGGGAGAAGCGAAGCGAGTGGGGGTTTTCTTCAAGAGAGGAAGCTGAGAGAGAAGAGTGAAATGATGGTTGCTTCGTCCGTCCAACTTACTGCTGGAAAGGAGGGGGTTTTGTGAATTGACGGCTCATTGGGCATTACTGCGGCGGTTCGATCGGGGTAGTCTACCGCCACTCTACTACGGAGTAATTTAGTGCATGGCTGGTGGACCCACGTGCTGGCTGTCCCACATGTCAGCGAAAGTGAGTAATTTAGTGCATGGCTGGAGGAGGATCCGCACGGTAGAGCGTGTCCACTATTTTTCTGAAGAAAAAATGATTACAACAAGCGTTTCCACTCTTATGACGGAGGAGTGCGAAACTGTTGGGGAACGTAGTAATTTCAAAAAATTTCCTACGCACACGCAAGATCATGGTGATGCATAGCAACGAGAGGGGAGAGTGTTGTCCACGTACCCTCATAGACCGAAAGCGGAAGCGTTAACACAACGCGGTTGATGTAGTCGTACGTCTTCACGATTCGACCGATCAAGTACCGAACGCACGGCACCTCCGAGTTCAGCACACGTTCAGCTCGATGACGTCCCTCGAACTCCGATCCAGCCGAGTGTTGAGGGAGAGTTTCGTCAGCACGACGGCGTGGTGACGATGATGATGTTCTACCAACGCAGGGCTTCGCCTAAGCACCGCTACGATATTATCGGGGTGTAATATGGTGGAGGGGGGCACCGCACACGGCTAAGAGATAAATAGATCAATTGTTGTGTCTATGGGGTGCCCCCTGCCCCCGTATATAAAGGAGCAAGGGGGGAGGCGGCCGGCCTAGGAGGAGGGCGCGCCAAGGGGGGAGTCCTACTCCCACCGGGAGTAGGATTCCTCCTTTCCTTGTTGGAGTAGGAGAAGGGAAGGGAGAAGGAGAAGGAAGGAAGGCCCCCCCTCCCTAGTCCAATTCGGACTAGTCCATGGGGAGGGGTGCGGCCACCCTTTGGGGCCTTTCTCTCCTTTCCCGTATGGCCCATTAAGGCCCAATACGAATTGCCGTAACTCTCCGGTACTCCGAAAAATACCCGAATCACTCGGAACCTTTCCGATGTCCGAATATAGTCGTCCAATATATCGATCTTTACGTCTCGACCATGTCGAGACTCCTCGTCATGTCCCCGATCTCATCCGGGACTCCGAACTTCTTCGGTACATCAAAACTCATAATAAAACTGTCATCGTAACGTTAAGCGTGCGGACCCTACGGGTTCGAGAACTATGTAGACATGACCGAGACACGTCTTCGGTCAATAACCAATAGTGGGACCTGGATGCCCATATTGGCTCCCACATATTCTACGAAGATCTTTATCGGTCAAACAGCATAACAACATACGTTGTTCCCTTTGTCATCGGTATGTTACTTGCCCGAGATTCGATCGTCGGTATCTTAATACCTAGTTCAATTTCGTTACCGGCAAGTCTCTTTACTCGTTCCGTAATACATCATCTCGCAACAAACTCATTAGTTGCAATGCTTGCAAGGCTTAAGTGATGTGCATTATCGAGAGGGCCCAGAGATACCTCTCCGACAATCGGAGTGACAAATCCTAATCTTGAAATACGCCAACCCAACAAATACCTTCGGAGACACCTGTAGAGCACCTTTATAATCACCCAGTTACATCGTGACGTTTGGTAGCACACAAAGTGTTCCTCCGGTAAACGGGAGTTGCATAATCTCATAGTCACAGGAACATGTATAAGTCATGAAGAAAGCAATAGCAACATACTAAACGATCGAGTGCTAAGCTAACGGAATGGGTCAAGTCAATCACATCATTCTCCTAATGATGTGATCCCGTTAATCAAATGACAACTCATGTCTATGGCTAGGAAACATAACCATCTTTGATCAACGAGCTAGAAAAGTAGAGGCATACTAGTGACACTCTGTTTGTCTATGTATTCACACATGTATCATGTTTCCGGTTAATACAATTCTAGCATGAATAATAAACATTTATCATGATATAAGGAAATAAATAATAACTTTATTATTTCCTCTAGGGCATATTTCCTTCAGTCTCCCACTTGCACTAGAGTCAATAATCTAGTTCACATCGCCATGTGATTTAACATCAATAGTTCACATCACCATGTGATTAACACCCATAGTTCACATCGTCATGTGACCAACACCCAAAGGGTTTACTAGAGTCAATAATCTAGTTCACATCACTATGTGATTAACACCCAAAGAGTACTAAGGTCTGATCATGTTTTGCTTGTGAGATAATTTTAGTCAACGGGTCTGTCACATTCAGATCCGTAAGTATTTTGCAAATTTCTATGTCTACAATGCTCTGCGCGGAGCGACTCTAGCTAATTGCTCCCACTTTCAATATGTATCTGGACCGAGACTTAGAGTCATCTAGATTAGTGTCAAAACTTGCATCGACGTAACCTTTTACGATGAACCTTTTGTCACTTCCATAATCGAGAAACATATCCCTTTTCCACTAAGGATAATTTTGACTGCTGTCCAGTGATCTACTCCTAGATCACTACTGTACTCCCTTGCCAAAATCAGTGTAGGGTATACAATAGATCTGGTACACAGCATGGCATACTTTATAGAACCTATGGCCGAGGCATAGGGAATGACTTTCATTCTTTTTCTATCTTCTGCCGTGGTCGGGCTTTGAGTCTTACTCAAATTTCACATCTTGAAACACAGGCAAGAAACTCTTTCTTTGACTATTCCATTTTGAACTACTTCAAAATCTTGTCAAGGTATGTACTCATTGAAAAACTTATCAAGCGTCTTGATCTATCTCTATAGATCTTGATGCTCAATATGTAAGCAACTTCACCGAGGTCTTTCTTTGAAAAACTCCTTTCAAACACTCCTTTATGCTTTGCAAAATAATTCTACATTATTTCTGATCAACAATATGTCATTCACATGTACTTATCAGAAATGCTGTAGTGCTCCCACTCACTTTCTTGTAAATACAGGCTTCACCGCAAGTCTGTATAAAACTATATCCTTTGATCAACTTATCAAAGCGTATATTCCAACTCCGAGATGCTTGCACCAGTCCATAGATGGATCGCTGGAGCTTGCATATTTTGTTAGCACCTTTAGGATTGACAAAACCTTCTGGTTGCATCATATACAACTCTTCTTTAATAAATCCGTTAAGGAATGCAATTTTGTTTATCCATTTGCCAGATTTCATAAAATGCGGCAATTGCTAACATGATTCGGACAGACTTAAGCATAGATACGAGTGAGAAACTCTCATCGTAGTCAACACCTTAAACTTGTTGAAAACCTTTTGCGACAAGTCGAGCTTTATAGACAGTAACATTACCGTCAGCGTCAGTCTTCTTCTTGAAAATCCATTTATTTTCTATGGCTTGCCGATCATCGGGCAAGTCAACCAAAGTCCATACTTTGTTCTCATACATGGATCTCATCTCAGATTTCATGGCCTCAAGCCATTTTGCGGAATCTGGGCTCACCATCGCTTCTTCATAGTTCGTAGGTTTGTCATGGTCTAGTAACATAACCTCCAGAATAGGATTACCGTACCACTCTGGTGCGGATCTTACTCTGGTTGACCTACGAGGTTCAGTAATAACTTGACCTGAAGTTCCATGATCATCATCATTAACTTCCTCACTAATTGGTATAGGCGTCACAGAAATTGGTTTCTGCGGTTAACTACTTTCCAATAAGGGAGCAGATACAATTACCTCATCAAGTTCTACTTTCCTCCCACTCACTTCTTTCGAGAGAAACTCCTTCTCTAGAAAGGATCCATTCTTAGCAACGAATGTCTTGCCTTCGGATCTATGATAGAAGGTGTACCCAACTGTCTCCTTTGGGTATCCTATGAAGACACATTTCTCCGATTTGGGTTTGAGCTTATCAGGATGAAACTTTTTCACATAAGCATCGCAACCCCAAACTTTAAGAAACGACAACTTTGGTTTCTTTCCAAACCACAGTTCATAAGGTGTCATCTCAATGGATTTAGATGGTGCCCTTTTTAACGTGAATGCAGCTGTCTCTAATGCAGAACCCCAAAACGATAGTGGTAGATTGGTAAGAAACATCATAGATCGCACCATATCTAATAAAGTACGGTTATGATGTCCGGACACACCATTACGCTGTGGTGTTCCAGGTGGCGTGAGTTGCGAAACTATTCTGCATTGTTTCAAATGAAGACCAAACTCGTAACTCAAATATTCTCCTCCACGATCAGATCGTAGAAACTTTATTTTCTTGTTACGATGATTTTCTACTTCACTCTGAAATTATATGAACTTTTCAAATGTTTCAGACTTTATGTTTCTTCAAGTAGATATACCCATATCTGCTCAAATCATCTGTGAAGGTCAGAAAATAATGATACCTGCTACGAGCCTCAATATTCATCGGACCACATACATCTGTATGTATGATTTCCAACAAATATATTGCTCTCTCCATAGTTCCGGAGAACGGCGTTTTAGTCATCTTGCCCATGAGGCACGGTTCGCAAGCATCAAGTGATTCATAATCAAGTGATTCCAAAATCCCATCAGTATGGAGTTTCTTCATGCACTTTACACCAATATGACCTAAACGGCAGTGCCACAAATAAGTTGCACTATCATTATTAACTTTGCATCTTTTGGCTTCAATATTATGAATATGTGTATCACTACGATCGAGATCCAACAAACCATTTTCATTGGGTGTATGACCATAGAAGGTTTGATTCATGTAAATAGAACAACAATTATTCTCTAACTTAAATGAATAACCGTATTGCAATAAACATGATCAAATCATATTCATGCTCAACGCGAACACCAAATAACACTTATTTAGGTTCAACACTAATCTCGAAAGTGTAGGGAGTGTGCGATGATGATCATATCAATCTTGGAACTACTTCCAACACACATCGTCACCTTGCCTTTTACTGGTCTCTGTTTATTCTGCAACTCCCGTTTCGAGTTACTACTCTTAGCAACTGAACGAGTATTAAATACCGAGGGGTTGCTACGAACACTATTATAATACACATCAATAATCTGTATATCAAATATACCTTTGTTCACTTTTCCATCCTTTCTTATCCACCAAATAGTTGGGGTAGTTCCGCTTCCAGTGACCAGTCCCTTTGTAGTAGAAGCACTTAGTCTCAGGCTTAGGACCAGACTTAGGCTTCTTCACTTGAGCAACAACTTGCTTGCCGTTCTTCTTGAAGTTCCCCTTCTTCCCTTTGCCCTTTTCTTGAAACTAGTGGTCTCGTCAACCATCAACACTTGATGTTTTTCTTGATTTCTACCTTCGTCGATTTCAGCATCACGAAGAGCTCGGGAATTACTTTCGTCATCCCTTGCATACTATAGTTCATCACGAAGTTCTACTAACTTGGTGATGGTGACTAGAGAATTCTGTCAATCACTATTTTATCTGGAAGATTAACTCCCACTTGATTCAAGCGATTGTAGTACCCAGACAATCTGAGCACATGCTCACTGCTTGAGCTATTCTCCTCCATCTTTTAGCTATAGAACTTGTTGGAGACTTCATATCTCTCAACTCGGGTATTTGCTTGAAATATTTACTTCAACTCCTGGAACATCTCATATGGTCCATGACGTTCAAAACGTCTTTGAAGTCCTGATTCTAAGCCGTTAAGCATGGTGCACTAAACTATCAAGTAGTCATCATATTGAGCTAGCCAAACGTTCATAACGTCTGCATCTGCTCCTGCAATAGGTCTGTCACCTAGCGGTGCATCAAGGACATAATTCTTCTGTGCAGCAATGAGGATAATCCTCAGATCACGAATCTAATCCGCATCTTTGCTACTAACATCTTTCAACATAATTTTTCTCTAGGAACACATTAAAATTCAACGGAACAACAGCACGAGCCATTTATCTACAATCAACATAGACAAGCAAGATACTATCAGGTACTAAGTTCATGATAAATTCAAGTTCAATTAATCATATTACTTAAGAACTCCCACTTAGATAGACATCCCTCTAATCCTCTAAGTAATCACGTGATCCATATCAACTAAACCATGTCCGATCATCACGTGAGATGGAGTAGTTTCAACGGTGAACATCACTATGTTGATCATATCTACTATATGATTCACGCTCGACCTTTCGGTCCTTTCGGTCTCCGTGTTCCGAGGCCATATCTGTTATATGCTAGGCTCATCAAGTTTAACCTGTGTATTCCACGTGTGCAACTGTTTTGCACCCGTTGTATTTGAACGTAGAGCCTATCACACCCGATCATCACGTGGTGTCTCAGCACGAAGAACTTTCGCAACGGTGCATACTCAGGGAGAACACTTGTACCTTGATAATTAGGGAGAGATCATCTTATAAAGCTACGGTCGAACTAAGCAAAATAAGATGTATAAAAGATAAACATCACATGCAATCAAAATATGTGACATGATATGGCCATCATCATCTTGTGCCTTTGATCTCCATCTTCAAAGCATCGTCATGATTTCCATCGTCACCGGCATGACACCATGATCTCCATCATCTTGGTCTATATCAATGTGTCGTCACATGGTCGTCTCACCAACTATTGCTCTTGCAACTATTGCTATCGCATAGCGATAAAGTAAAGCAATTATTTGGCACTTGCATCTTATGCAATAAAGAGAAAACCATAAGGCTTCTGCCAGTTGCCGATAACTTCAACAAAACATGATCATCTCATACAACAACTTATATCTCATCACGTCTTGACCATATCACATCACAACATGCCCTGCAAAAACAAGTTAGACGTCCTCTACTTTGTTGTTGCAAGTTTTACGTGGCTGCTACGGGCTGAGCAAGAACCGTTCTTACCTACGCATCAAAACCACAACGATAGTTCGTCAAGTTAGTGCTGTTTTAGCCTTCTCAAGGACCGGGCGTAGCCACACTCGGTTCAACTAAAGTTGGAGAAACTGACACCCGCCAGCCACCTGTGTGCAAAGCACGTCGGTAGAACCAGGCTCGCGTAAGCGTACGCATAATGTCAGTCCGGGCCGCTTCATCCAACAATACCGCCGAACCAAAGTATGACATGCTGGTAAGCAGTATGACTTATATCGCCCACAACTCACTTGTGTTCTACTCGTGCATATGACATCTTACGCATAAAACCTGGCTCGGATGCCACTGTTGGGGAACGTAGTAATTTCAAAACATTTCCTACGCACACGCAAGATCATGGTGATGCATAGCAACGAGAGGGGAGAGTGTTGTCCACGTACCCTCGTAGACCGAAAGCGGAAGCGTTAACACAACGCGGTTGCTGTAGTCGTACGTCTTCACGATTCGACCGATCAAGTACCGAACGCACGGCACCTCCGAGTTCAGCACACGTTCAGCTCGATGACGTCCCTCGAACTCCGATCCAGCCGAGTGTTGAGGGAGAGTTTCGTCAGCACGACGGCGTGGTGACGATGATGATGTTCTACCAACGCAGGGCTTCGCCTAAGCACCGCTACGATATTATCGGGGTGTAATATGGTGGAGGGGGGCACCGCACACGGCTAAGAGATAAATAGATCAATTGTTGTGTCTATGGGGTGCCCCCTGCCCCCGTATATAAAGGAGCAAGGGGGGAGGCGGCCGGCCTAGGAGGAGGGCGCGCCAAGGGGGGGGGGGTCCTACTCCCACCGGGAGTACGACTCCTCCTTTCCTTGTTGGAGTAGGAGAAGGGAAGGGAGAAGGAGAAGGAAGGAAGGCCCCCCCTCCCTAGTCCAATTCGGACTAGTCCATGGGGAGGGGTGCGGCCACCCTTTGGGGCCTTTCTCTCCTTTCCCGTATGGCCCATTAAGGCCCAATACGAATTGCCGTAACTCTCCGGTACTCCGAAAAATACCCGAATCACTCGGAACCTTTCCGATGTCCGAATATAGTCGTCCAATATATCGATCTTTACGTCTCGACCATGTCGAGACTCCTCGTCATGTCCCCGATCTCATGACCGAGACACGTCTCCGGTCAATAACCAATAGCGGGACCTGGATGCCCATATTGGCTCCCACATATTCTACGAAGATCTTTATCAGTCAAACCGCATAACAACATACGTTGTTCCCTTTGTCATCGGTATGTTACTTGCCCGAGATTCGATCGTTAGTATCTTAATACCTAGTTCAATCTTGTTACTGGCAAGTCTCTTTACTCATTCCGTAATACATCAGCTCGCAACAAACTCATTAGTTGCAATGCTTGCAAGGCTTAAGTGATGTGCATTACCGAGAGGGCCCAGAGATACCTCTCCGACAATCGGAGTGACAAATCCTAATCTCGAAATACGCCAACCCAACAAGTACCTTCGGAGACACCTGTAGAGCACCTTTATAATCACCCAGTTACGTTGTGACGTTTGGTAGCACACAAAGTGTTCCTCCGGTAAACGGGAGTTGCATAATCTCATAGTCATAGGAACATGTATAAGTCATGAAGAAAGCAATAGCAACATACTAAACGATCGAGTGCTAAGCTAACGGAATGGGTCAAGTCAATCACATCATTCTCCTAATGATGTGATCCCGTTAATCAAATGACAACTCATGTCTATGGCTAGGAAACATAACCATCTTTGATCAACGAGCTAGTCAAGTAGAGGCATACTAGTGACACTCTGTTTGTCTATGCATTCACACATGTATCATGTTTCCGGTTAATACAATTCTAGCATGAATAATAAACATTTATCATGACATAAGGAAATAAATAATAACTTTATTATTGCCTCTAGGGTATATTTTCTTTAGAAACACGGCAGCCACTTGAACATACACAGTGCTCCTACTACTAGGCATGTGCAGTGGTTCATACGTCAGTACTACACAATTGTTGCTAGTGTAGTAAGATATGACGATAACAAATGATGTTGTGCGCATGTCAACTACTCCTATATGTAACATAGTACCGCTTTTTCGACTGTCCGGTCGAGAATGAACGGTGAGATCAATGTTAACATAACTAGGTCCACAGCGCACGGAGAGTACGGTGCTACAGTACTCCACGAAACATGAACCATATGAAGCACGAATAGTGTTAGGCAGGGTGTATGAAGGGTGCACGGGATGGGAGCAAAAGTTCCCTTCTCGATCCACTTTTGGGTGTTTGGCAGAGTGCATGAAGGGTGCATGAGTCCACACTAGTAGGTTGACAAAAATACACGAAGAGGAAACAACTATATTGAGATGAGAATGCAACCAAACACACCCACACGCTTTGTGCTACAGTGAGTGATCTGCACCATCTGAGTTTGATCCAACGGTCATGTTGCGCCGAGACATGGACATGCCCATGCAGAGGGCGCCTAAACACCACCGAAGTCCCTCTGCTTCTCAAGGCGCACGACGTTGGTGATGCAGGGTGCAACCGCCCGCAGAGCCCGCTCCCGGTCGACGGGAGCCAGCTCGTCAAAGACGGCGTCCAATGGCACGAATGGATTCCGGAGATGGAGCCCTGAAAGGATTCGCCTGGCAACGGCGACGGCAGCCTGCAACCCCTCCTTGTCCAGCTCAGCCCCCACCATCGCGCGGAGATGGCTCAGCTCCTCGGAGATATAGGTGAAGAAGGAGACCAGGTCAGGAAGCCGCAGCTCGTTGAAGTCGACCGGGTGGTCGAACGGGTTTAGCCCGACGGCCGGCATCGTCGTGCTGGCACGACGGTAGGCATCGCGCAGCCGCAACACGTGCGTGGCAACTTGGTGCACCAAGTGGCTGAGGCGATCCTGGACCTCGTCACGATCGGCCCGCTCGAGCTCCAGCCGGCTCCCCTTATGGCCTATCGTATCTCCCGCTTTCTGCAGCAACACCGCCGACGCCTCGAGCATCTTTGTGGTGGACACCTGCCGCTTTTGAAGCTCCGTGAACTCCCACACATAACGGAGGAGCATGGCACTCCTCTCCTCCTTGAGCTCACGGAGCTCCACGTCCTTGGCCCTGAGCTCCGCATCCTTGGCATGGAGCTCTTGTGTCAGGCGCCTCACCTCGGACTCCGTGATCTGCTGCGCCGCCATGGCACCAGGTAGAAGCAATGGGGAAAGGAAGCAGGGGGCGAAACGGCTGAAAGGCAATGCAATCTATGGGAAGGCGGAGGGAGCGGGGAATCTTTTGGTTTTCACCACGGTAAAACACCAGTCGACGACTTCTCACATCAGGGAGCAGTGGGTTTTTACAGGCGGAGTCATCGTGACTAATTGCTTCCGCGCCTGCTCCCGTCAATCAAAAAATTAAAAATCCTGCCGCGCCTGCTCCCGTCAATCAAAAAATTAAAAATCCTGCCGCACCCAAACACTAGAGCAACGCCGCGGTGGATATTTAAATTTACCTGCCGGCAAGTAGATAAAAAAGGGGTGAAAAAACAAATGTGGCAGCGGCCTAGCTAATCGGTCGAACTAGCCCAACTAGCTAGGCACCGTACTTCACTGATGTACTCGGCGGGAAAGGTGGTCTTTCGTGATTTGACGACTCATTTACTTGCTTCGGCGCTACGACCGAGGAGGACCCAGAAAACGCGCGGTAGGGCGTCCCACGTCAGGAAGAATATATGCGTGCACCACCCGGGAGGACCCCGAAACCGCGCGGTAGGGTGTGCCATGTCTCGGCATGGAGGAAAAATGTGCGTGTAAAAATATACTGTATCAGACGTAGTACCTATGGTTCGACCTCGGGACCCAGCCAGTCGGTCGAAAACACCCCACTAGCCACACAACTTCATCATGCAAACGTGGGACGGAGGATAGATGTGGTTAGCTCCGTCTCGACCAGCCACAACGTCTCTTGTTCTAGGCGATTCTTCTATTTTGGAAGCTTTTTTTTAGTTGTAACAACACCACGGCAAGCTAGCGCCGCTCTTCGTGTGTGCCCGTGCAAAGGTTAGACGATGGAGAGAAGAGAGATTGAGATCGCAGACCTGGGACCCACCAGTAAGTGAGACAACGGTCATGCACGTGTTGACGAGGCACTCCCTCTACTCTACTCAACGCAAGTACTGTATAAAATCAAGTTATAGGACAAAGCCAACAACCGTTCGTTTTTTCAGGCTATCGACTTACGCTTTGTAGTCCAGGTTGCCAGTTCGAATCTCGTCTTTCAGATTTGTTAGTTTTAGGTCCAAATTTGATTAATGACAAGTGGGACCCCCGTGTGTTGTTCCGATATTTCAGTGTTGGATGCTTTTTTTGAACAAACACTTTGCACGGTTAGACAAGTAGCGACACGAGTTACACGTATTTTGCAAGTTTACGAACAAAAATGACAGCGGCATAGAATGTCACATCCACCCCGCAGCTTAGATAGTGTCGGGTGGTAGGTGCGACATATGCCAACGGGTGGCTTATCATTGTGGGAGCCAGTAAGACATCGCCGGTGCCTGGAAACGGGATAAGGCGAAGACATGCACGCCGGCGGATCTTAGCCAGGTTCGGGGCTCTCCGTGGAGATAACACCCCTAGTCCTGCTCTGCGGGGTCTCCGCATGATCACTAGATCAATATAAGTGGCTACAAGTGCTCCTTGAGCTGTTTGGCTTAGAGGAAGAAGAAGGGCAAGGCTAGCTCTCCTTTCTCTCTCTATGTGGTGTGTGAAACTATGTGAGATCAACCCTTTGCATGGGTGTCCCGGGGGGTTTATATAGGCCTATCCCCAGGGGTACAATGGTAATCCGGCTGGGCGCGGGTCCCAGCCGTCAGTGTCTGTGCTCGCCGGCTTCTCCGCTGGCCATTGGGGCCCGCCGACTGGTGGGTCCCGCCGGCTGCCGGCCTCTTGCCCGACAGGCCGGCCCCACCGCTTGGGGGCCTTGTCGGCGGCTGGTTACTGTCGCCTCGCCTCTGATGACGAGGGCTTTGTCGAGGTAAGCATGGCTACAGTGCCGCCGTTGTGCGGGCTCTCACTGTAGCCTCACCTCGTCTTGTCTCTTTAATGAGGCACATGTTTCGAGGGAGGGAGGTAGCCGGCTATTGGGAGCCGGCTACGCCCCCGGCCGACTAGGGGAGGCCGGGCCGCCTTCGACCCTCTCTCTGGCTAAAGGGGCCTGCCGCACGCGGGCAGTACTGGCGCCTGTCGTGGGTGACATCGAGGTCAACATGGCTATAGTGTAGCGCCGGACGGGAGATAGCTGACCCGTACGGCGCCCTGTGGCCATGCCTGTTCCGGGATTCGGGGGTAGTGGGCTGTACTGCGGCCACGCCCCGTCTTATCTCCGTTATGTGGATGCAGTCTTGGTGGGGGTAGTCTTGGTGGGTGCAGTCTTGGTGGGTGCAGTCTTGGCCGGCTTCTGGGAGTCGGCTTTCTTCATGGCCGGCTTCTGGGAGTCGGTCCTCTTGGGGCCGGCTTCCTGGAGTTGGCCATCTCGTAGCTTTCTTTGGGAAGGTTTCTGAGGCCGGGTCGCCTTCTGGTAGTCGGCCCTGGGGATAGCCGGCCGGGGGAAGGTGGCCCTATGCTCTGGATGCTTGAAGGCTAGAATGGCCTGATAATTTTTCGAAGAGCCAGGGGGAGTCGGTTAGGCTACCCATGGCCATTTACTCCGATAGTAGTCCCCGAAGCTGGTTGGGCTTCGAGGCTGAGAGGAGGTCGAGAAGCTCGGTCAGCTTCTTATCTTGACGAGCCAGCAGATGGGAGCCGGCTTCGGTTGGGCGCGCCGTCTTGGCGAAATTTCTAAAGTCGGAAGGCGGGAGTCTGTTGGTGCGTGCGCCGGGCTGCGGGCCGGCCGCTCCCCGCCCGCGAACCACGTGGCATCCTCCGGCTGAAAAAAGCCTGCCAACCCACGCGCGCAATAGGACGTCACCGCAGGCCGGGGGCTCACCACTCCTACGCCTAGGCCCAGGCGCGGATTCTCTGTGGCCCAGAGCTGTCCGCACATCTTCCGGCGATGTTTTCTGAAGGAAATATGCCAGAGAGGCAATAATAAAGTATTATTTATTTCCTTATATCATGATAAATGTTTATTATTCATGCTAGAGTTGTATTAACCGGAAACATAATACATGTGTGAATACATAGAAAAACAGTGTGTCACTAGTATGCCTCTACTTGACTAGCTCGTTAATCAAAGATGGTTATGTTTCCTAGCCATAGACATGAGTTGTCATTTGATTAACGAGATCACCTCATTAGGAGAATGACGTGATTGACATGACCCATTCCGTTAGCTTAGCACCCGATCGTTTAGTATGTTGCTATTGCTTTCTTCATGACTTATACATGTTCCTATGACTATGAGATTATGCAACTCCCGTTTACCGGAGGAACACTTTGTGTGCTACCAAACGTTACAACATAAATGGGTGATTATAAAGGTGATCTATAGGTGTCTCCAAAGGTACTTGTTGGGTTGGCGTATTTCGAGATTAGGATTTGTCACTCCGATAGTCGGAGAGGTATCTCTGGGCCCACTCGGTAATGCACATCACCAAAAGCCTTGCAAGCATTGTGACTAATGAGTTAGTTGCGGGATGATGTATTACGGAACGAGTAAAGAGACTTGCCAATAACGAGATTGAACTAGGTATCGAGATACTGACGATCGAATCTCGGGCAAGTAACATACCGATGACAAAGGGAACAACGTATGTTGTTATGCGGTTTGACCGATAAAGATCTTCGTAGAATATGTGGGAACCAATATGAGCATCCAGGTTCCGCTATTGGTTATTGACCGGAGAGGTGTCTCGGTCATGTCTACATAGTTCTCGAACCCGTAGGGTCCGCACGCTTAACGTTACGATGACAATTATATTATGAGTTTGTATGTTTTGATGTACCGAAGGTTGTTAGGAGTCCCGGATGTGATCACGGACATGACGAGGAGTCTCGAAATGGTCGAGACATAAAGATTGATATATTGGACGACTATATTCGGACACCGGAAGTGTTCCGGAGAAGTTTCGGATTAAACCGGAGTGCCGGAGGGTTACCGGAACCCCCTGGGGAAGTATTGGGCCTTAGTGGGCCTTGAGGGGAGAGAGAGGGCAGCAGCCAGGAGATGGCGCGCCCCCTCCCATGAGGAATCCTAGTTGGACTAGGAGAGGGGGGCGCAGCCCCTCTTTCCCTCTCCCCCTCCCTCTCTTTCCTTCCCCCCTCTTTTCCAAGTTGGACTAGGAAAGGGGAGTCCTACTCCTACTAGGAGGAGGACTCCCCCCCTCTCCTTGGCGCGCCTAGGGCAGTCGGCCTCCCCCTTGCTCCTTTATATACGGGGGCAGGGGGGCACCTCGATACACACTTGATATACGATATTTTAGCCGTGTGCGGTGCCCGCCTCCACCAGATTACACCTTGATAATACCGTCGCGGAGCTTAGGCGAAGCCCTGCGTCGGTGGAACATCATCATCGTCACCACGCCATCGTGCTGACGAAACTGTCCCTCAACACTCGGCTGGATCAGAGTTCGAGGGACGTCATCGAGCTGAACGTGTGCTGAACTCGGAGGTGCCGTGCGTTTGGTACTTGATCGGTCGGATCGTGAAGACGTATGACTACATCAACCGCGTTGTGATAACGCTTTCGCTGTCGGTCTACGAGGGTACGTGGACAACACTCTCCCCTCTCGTTGCTATGCATCACCATGTTCTTGCGTGTGCGTAGGAATTTTTTTGAAATTACTACGTTCCCCAACAGTGGCATCCGAGCCTGGTTTTATGCGTTGATGCTATGCACGAGTAGAACACAAGTGAGTTGTGGGAGATATAAGTCATACTGCTTACCAGCATGTCATACTTTGGTTCAGCGGTATTGTGAGATGAAGCGGCCTGGACCGACATTACGCGTACGCTTACGCGAGACTGGTTTCACCGTTGCGAGCACTCGTTGCTTAAAGGTGACCGGCGGATGTCTTCTCTCTCACTTTAGTTGAACCGAGTGTGGCTATGCCCGGTCCTTGCGAAGGTTAAAATAGCACCAACTTGACAAACTATCGTTGTGGTTTTGATGCGTACGTAAGAACGGTTCTTGCTAAGCCCGTAGCAGCCACGTAAAACTTGCAACAACAAAATAGAGGACGTCTAACTTGTTTTTGCAGGGCATGTTGTGATGTGATATGGTCAAGACATGATGTGATATAATTTGTTGTATGAGATGATCATGTTTTGTAACCGAGTTATCGGCAACTGGCAGGAGCCATATGGTTGTCGCTTTATTGTATGAAATGCAATCGCCATGTAATAGTTTTACTTTATCACTAAGCGGTAGCGATAGTAGTAAAAGCAATAATTTGGCGAGACGACAACGATACTACGATGGGGATCAAGGTGTCGCGCCGGTGACGATGGTGATCATGACGGTGCTTCGGAGATGGAGATCACAAGCATGGTGCTTCGGAGATGGAGATCACAGGCACAAGATGATGATGGCCATATCATATCACTTATATTGATTGCATGTGATGTTAATCCTTTATGCATCTTATCTTGCTTTGATTAACGGTAGCATTATAAGATGATCCCTCACTAAAATTTCAAGATAAAAGTGTTCTCCCTGAGTATGCACTGTTGCGAAAGTTCTTCGTGCTGAGACACCACGTGATGATTGGGTGTGATAGGCTCTACGTTTAAATACAACGGGTGCAAAACAGTTGCTCACGCGGAATACTCAGGTTAAACTTGACGAGCCTAGCATATGCAGATATGGCCTCGGAACACGGAGACCGAAAGGCGAGCGTGAATCATATAGTAGATATGATCAACATAGTGATGTTCACCATTGAAACTACTCCATCTCACGTGATGATCGGACATGGTTTAGTTGATTTGGATCACGTAATCACTTAGATGATTAGAGGGATATCTATCTAAGTGGGAGTTCTTAAGTAATATGATTAATTGAACTTAAATTTATCATGAACTTAGTACCTGATAGTATCTTGCTTGTCTATGTTAATTGTAGATAAATGGCCCGTGCTGTTGTTCCGTTGAATTTTAATGCGTTCCTTGAGAAAGCAAAGTTGAAAGATGATGGTAGCAATTACACGGACTGGGTCCGTAACTTGAGGATTATCCTCATTGCTGCACAGAAGAATTACGTCCTGGAAGCACTGCTAGGTGCCAGGCCTCCTGCAAGAGCAACACCAGAAGTTATGAACGTCTGGCAGAGCAAAGCTGATGACTACTCGATAGTTCAGTGTGCCATGCTATACGGCTTAGAACCGGGTCTTCAACGATGTTTTGAACGTCATGGAGCATATGAGATATTCCAGGAGTTGAAGTTAATATTTCAAGCAAATGCCCGGATTGAGAGATATGAAGTCTCCAATAAGTTCTATAGCTGCAAGATGGAAGAGAATAGTTCTGTCAGTGAGCATATACTCAAAATGTCTGGGTATAATAATCACTTGATTCAACTGGGAGTTAATCTTCCGGATGATAGCGTCATTGACAGAATTCTTCAATCACTGCCACCAAGCTACAAGAGCTTCGTGATGAACTATAACATGCAAGGGATGAATAAGACAATTCCCGAGCTCTTCGCAATGCTAAAAGCAGCGGAGGTAGAAATCAAAAAGGAGCATCAAGTGTTGATGGTCAGTAAAACCACTAGTTTCAAGAAAAAGGGCAAAGGAAAGAAGGGGAACTTCAAGAAGAACAGCAAGCAAGTTGCTATTCAGGAGAAGAAACCCAAGTCTGGACCTAAGCCTGAAACTGAGTGCTTCTACTGCAAGCAGACTAGTCACTGGAAGCGGAATTGCCCCAAGTATTTGGCGGATAAGAAGGATGGCAAGGTTAACAAAGGTATATGTGATATACATGTTATTGATGTGTACCTTACTAATGCTCGCAGTAGCACCTGGGTATTTGATACTGGTTCTGTTGCTAATGTTTGCAACTCGAAACAGGGGCTACGGATTAAGCGAAGATTGGCTAAGGACGAGGTGACGATGCGCGTGGGAAATGGTTCCAAAGTCGATGTGATCGCCGTCGGCACGCTACCTCTACATCTACCTTCGGGATTAGTTTTAGACCTAAATAATTGTTATTTGGTGCCAGTGTTGAGCATGAACATTATATCTGGATCTTGTTTAATGCGAGACGGTTATTCATTTAAATCAGAGAATAATGGTTATTCAATTTATATGAATAATATCTTTTATGGTCATGCACCCTTGAAGAGTGGTCTATTTTTAATGAATCTCGATATTAGTGACACACATATTCATAATATCGAAGCCAAAAGATGCAGAGTTGATAATGACAGTGCAACTTATTTCTGGCACTGCCGTTTAGGTCATATCGGTGTAAAGCGCATGAAGAAACTCCATGCTGATGGACTTTTGGAATCACTTGATTATGAATCACTTGGTACTTGCGAACCGTGCCTCATGGGCAAGATGACAAAAACACTGTTCTCCGGAACTATGGAGAGAGCAACAGATTTGTTGGAAATCATACATACAGATGTATGTGGTCCGATGAATATTGAGGCTCGTGGCGGATATCGTTATTTTCTCACCTTCACAGATGATTTGAGCAGATATGGGTATATCTACTTAATGAAACATAAGTCTGAAACATTTGAAAAGTTCAAAGAATTTCAGAGTGAAGTTGAAAATCATCGTAACAAGAAAATAAAATTCCTACGATCTGATCGTGGAGGAGAATATTTGAGTTACGAGTTTGGCCTACATTTGAAACAATGCGGAATAGTTTAGCAACTCATGCCACCCAGAACACCACAACGTAATGGTGTGTCCGAACGTCGTAATCGTACTTTATTAGATATGGTGCGATCTATGATGTCTCTTACTGATTTACCGCTATCGTTTTGGGGTTATGCTTTAGAGACGGCTGCATTCACTCTAAATAGGGCACCATCGAAATCCGTTGAAACGACACCTTATGAACTATGGTTTGGCAAGAAACCAAAGTTGTCGTATCTTAAAGTTTGGGGTTGCGAAGCTTATGTGAAGAAGCTTCAACCTGATAAGCTCGAACCCAATCGGAGAAATGTGTCTTCATAGGATACCCAAAGGAGACCGTTGGGTACACCTTCTATCACAAATCCGAAGGCAAGATATTCGTTGCTAAAAATGGATCCTTTCTAGAGAAGGAGTTTCTCTCGAAAGAAGTGAGTGGAAGGAAAGTAGAACTTGATGAGGTAACTGTACCTGCTCCCTTATTGGAAAGTAGATCATCACAGAAATCAGTTTCTGCAACACCTACACCAATTAGTGAGGAAGTTAATGATAATGATCATGAAACTTCAGATCAAGTTATTACTGAACCTCGTAGGTCAACTAGATCAAGATCCGCACCAGAGTGGTACGGTAATCCTGTTCTGGAGGTTATGTTACTAGACCATGACGAACCTACGAACTATGAAGAAGCCATGGTGAGCCTAGATTCCACAAAATGGCTTGAAGCCATGAAATCCGAGATGGGATCCATGTATGAGAACAAAGTATGGACTTTGCTTGACCGATGGTCGGCAAGCAATTGAAAATAAATGGATCTTCAAGAAGAAGACTGACGCTGATGGTAATGTTACTGTCTATAAAGCTCGACTTGTTGCGAAAGGTTTTCGACAAGTTCAAGGAATTGACTACGATGAGACCTTCTCACCCGTAGCGATGCTTAAGTCTGTCCGAATCATGTTAGCAATTGCCGCATTTTATGATTATGAAATTTGGCAAATGGATGTCAAAACTTCATTCCTGAATGGATTTTTGGAAGAAGAGTTGTATATGATGCAACCGGAAGGTTTTGTCGATCCAAAGGGAACTAACAAAGTGTGCAAGCTCCAGCGATCCATCTATGGACTGGTGCAAGCCTCTCGGAGTTGGAATAAACGCTTTGATAGTGTGATCAAAGCATTTGGTTTTATACAGACTTTTGGAGAAGCCTGTATTTACAAGAAAGTGAGTGGGAGCTCAGTAGCATTTCTAATATTATATGTGGATGACATATTACTGATTGGAAATGATATAGAATTTCTGGATAGCATAAAGGGATACTTGAATAAGAGTTTTTCAATGAAAGACCTCGGTGAAGCTGCATATATATTAGGCATTAAGATCTATAGAGATAGATCAAGACGCTTAATAGGACTTTCACAAAGCACATACCTTGACAAAGTTTTGAAGAAGTTCAAAATGGATCAAGCAAAGAAATGGTTCTTGCCTGTACTACAAGGTCTGAGATTGAGTAGGACTCAATTCCCGACCACTGCAGAAGATAGAGAGAAGATGAAAGATGTTCCCTATGCTTCAGCCATAGGCTCTATCATGTATGCAATGCTGTGTACCAGACCTGATGTGTGCCTTGCTATAAGTTTAGCAGGGAGGTACCAAAGTAATCCAGGAGTGGATCACTGGACAGCGGTCAAGAACATCCTGAAATACCTGAAAAGGACTAAGGATATGTTTCTCATTTATGGAGGTGACAAAGAGCTCATCGTAAGTGGTTACGTTGATGCAAGCTTTGACACTGATCCGGACGATTCTAAATCGCAAACCGGATACGTATTTACATTGAACGGTGGAGCTGTCAGTTGGTGCAGTTCTAAGCAAAGTGTCGTGGCGGGATCTACGTGTGAAGCGGAATACATAGCTGCTTCGGAAGCAGCAAATGAAGGAGTCTGGATGAAGGAGTTCATATCTGATCTAGGTGTCATACCTAGTGCATCGGGACCAATGAAAATATTTTGTGACAATACTAATGCAATTGCCTTAGCAAAGGAATCCAGATTTCACAAGAGAACCAAGCACATCAAAAGACGCTTCAATTCCATCCGGGATTTAGTCCAGGTGGGAGACATAGAAATTTGCAAGATACATACGGATCTGAATGTTGCAGACCCGTTGACTAAGCCTCTTCCACGAGCAAAACATGATCAGCACCAAGACTCCATGGGTGTAAGAATCATTACTATGTAATCTAGATTATTGACTCTAGTGCAAGTGGGAGACTGAAGAAAATATGCCCTAGAGGCAATAATAAAGTATTATTTATTTCCTTATATCATGATAAATGTTTATTATTCATGCTAGAATTGTATTAACCGGAAACATGATACATGTGTGAATACATAGACAAACAGTGTGTCACTAGTATGCCTCTACTTGACTAGCTCGTTAATCAAAGATGGTTATGTTTCCTAGCCATAGAAATGAGTTGTCATTTGATTAACGAGATTACCTCATTAGGAGAATGACGTGATTAACCTGACCCATTCCGTTAGCTTAGCACCCGATCGTTTAGTATGTTGCTATTGCTTTCTTCATGACTTATACATGTTCCTATGACTATGAGATTATGCAACTCCCGTTTACCGGAGGAACACTTTGTGTGCTACCAAACGTCACAACGTAAATGGGTGATTATAAAGGTGCTCTACAGGTGTCTCCAAAGGTACTTGTTGGGTTGGCGTATTTCGAGATTAGGATTTGTCACCGATAGTCGGAGAAGTATCTCTGGGCCCACTCGGTAATGCACATCACTAAAAGCCTTGCAAGCATTGTGAGTAATGAGTTAGTTGCGGGATGATGTATTACGGAACGAGTAAAGAGACTTCCGGTAACGATATTGAACTAGGTATCGAGATACTGAGGATCGAATCTCGGGCAAGTAACATACTGATGACAAAGGGAACAACGTATGTTGTTATGCGGTTTGACCGATAAAGATCTTCATAGAATATGTGGGAACCAATATGAGCATCCAGGTTCCGCTATTGGTTATTGACCGGAGAGGTGTCTCGGTCATGTCTACATAGTTCTCGAACCCGTAGGGTCCGCACGCTTAACGTTACGATGACAGTTATATTATGAGTTTGTATGTTTTGATGTACCGAAGGTTGTTCGGAGTCCCGGATGTGATCACGGACATGACGAGGAGTCTCGAAATGGTCGAGACATAAAGATTGATATATTGGACGACTATATTCGGACACCGGAAGTGTTCCGGAGAAGTTTCGGATTAAACCGGAGTGCCGGAGGGTTACCGGAACCCCCCGGGGAAGTATTGGGCCTTAGTGGGCCTTGAGGGGAGAGAGAGGGCAGCAGCCAGGAGGTGGCGCGCCCCCTCCCATGAGGAATCCTAGTTGGACTAGGAGAGGGGGGGCGCAGCCCCTCTTTCCCTCTCCCTCTCCCTCTCTTTCCTTCCCCCCCTCTTTTCCTAGTTGGACTAGGAAAGGGGAGTCCTACTCCTACTAGGAAGAGGACTCCCCCCCTCTCCTTGGCGCGCCTAGGGCAGCCGGCCTCCCCCTTGCTCCTTTATATACGGGGGCAGGGGGCACCTCGATACACACTTGATATACGATATTTTAGCCGTGTGCGGTGCCCCCCTCCACCAGATTACACCTCGATAATACCGTCGCGGAGCTTAGGCGAAGCCCTGCGTCGCTGGAACATCATCATCGTCACCACGCCATCGTGCTGACAAAACTCTCCCTCAACACTCGGCTGGATCGGAGTTCGAGGGACGTCATCGAGCTGAACGTGTGCTGAACTCGGAGGTGCCGTGCGTTCGGTACTTGATCGGTCGGATCGTGAAGACGTACGACTACATCAACCGCGTTGTGATAACGCTTCCGCTGTCGGTCTACGAGGGTACGTGGACAACACTCTCCCCTCTCGTTGCTATGCATCACCATGTTCTTGCGTGTGCGTAGGAAAATCTTTGAAATTACTACGTTCCCCAACATTTTCCGCACGTCGTTAGGGCGCAATAATCGCGGGACGTGGGGGAGTGGGCGCAGTTAATCCCACGTTCCTTCCCACGCCTCGCCTCCTCGGCTTCGCCGCACGAGGCTATAAGTAGGGGCGAGGGGAAGCGGCAGACGCTCGCACGCTCTTCTCCTCTCCGCCATCTTCTTCCTCCTGCTTTCCCTCGCAGCAGCGCCTCGCCGCCGCGCCGTCCCACCAATCTTCACTCCGCCCCGCCGCCTTGCCGCCGCAGGGCCGTGCTTTCTCCGCCGCCGCACCCTTCCTTGTTAGCTTCTCGCCACCATGCAGTATGGCGGGGACTGGGACGGCTCCAACGGCCATATGGACCACATCGACTTCCTCCGCAAGACGCGGCGGTTGCCCGGCAAGGACCAGGTGCGGGTCCGTCTCGCGCTGGAGAAGGATATCACGCCGGCGCCGGAGGAAGGCGAGCGGGAAATCTTCCGCTCGCACTTCCTGCGCAGCCTCGGCCTACCGGCGAGCGCTTTCTTCCGCTCCTTCCTCGCCTTCTATCAACTCCAGCCGCACCACCTCACCCCGAACACGGTGGTGCTGCTGTCCGCCTTCGTCACTCTGTGCGAAGGCTTTCTTGGCGTTCTCCCCACCCTCGAGCTCTGGGGGAATTCTTCCAAACCAAGCTCGGCACCCGCATGCAGGGCGTGCCGGCTCAGAGCGGCGCCTTCATCGCGATGTGGAGGCCGGCGGCCGACAACCCCTTCCCCGTCATCACGCTGATCCAGTCGGTGAAGCGCTGGCAGAAGTCGTACTTCTACGTGAGGAACATCGCCCCGCAAGGCGACTACGTCAACCTGCCGGCTGGGAGCCGGCCCCAGTGGTCCTATCGGGCTGTGACGCTGTCGCCGGCTGGAGCCGCGGCCGTTGCCCGACTCCGAGTAATGATCCAGTCGAAGGGCCTGACTGGGTCCGACTTACTGGCCACCTTCGTCGCGCGCCGGGTGCTTCCGCTTCAAAGCCGCCCTCATCTGATCTGTCAGATGAGCGGCCAACTCGATCTGATTCGGATGTGCACCAAGGATATGCCGCACGACGAGGTCGCTCATATGGTGAAATATCTTGCGAACTGCAAGCATTCCGCAGAGTGGCGGTTTGGCAAGGAGCCATACTCCCGTGCACATCCTCTGCCTACGGTATGCTCTCTTTACCCTTTCTTCTCTTAGTTTTGTCGCCGAGTTTTTCTTGGCCGACTCTGACCAGTCGGCATGTCTTGGCAGAGCCCTCTCCTTCGACCTGCGGCCGGGTTGGGAGCGGATCGCCGATTTCTTCCCGACCGGGCGGAGCATGACTTGGAGGACCACGACTTGGGGGCGGCCGCCATGGACAACAACGCCGAGGCGGGAGGCGGTGAAGCCGGCGGCGAAGCAGGCGGCTCCGGGCTTGGAGTCAGCTTCGACGACTGGCCGGATGACGACGAGGCGGAAATCGTCCCACGCCACCAGCCGGCGTCTGGCCATGGCGCGGGTTCCTCCGCCGCGCCGCCTGCTCGGGGCGGCGGGCAGAAGCGCCGGGCCGCGTCGGGCTTGTTCGGCAGTCGGCCGAAGAAGCCCAAGGGCGGGGCGGCGGCGACCAGGCGGGATGAGGCGGCTGCGAAGGCAGCCCGCTTCCGCAAGGTGGTGAAGCAGCCGCAGACGGTGTCAGCGTAAGTGTATATTCTTTTGCATAGTCTTTCTTCGTTTCTTGTTGATTTCTGAATCCTTGTCCTTTCTCAAAAATCAGGGCTCTGCTTTCTCTTGAGCGGGTTGCTGTTGCCTCCGTGGTTGGATCGCCGGGAGGATCCGGGAGCACCCACCGTGTGGACCCCCGCGCCGAGCTTCAGGCGGCGACGGAGCAAAATGCGCGGGAGGCGTGGGAGGAGCGGGAGGCGGAGGAGCTGAGGGTGGCTGCCGCCAAGGCGGCACAGGAGGAGGAGTCGGCGAAGGCGCTTGCCGACGCGGCGGCCAAGGCCCAGGCGGAGGCTGCGGCCGCGACAACTGCGGAGGGGGCCTTGCTTGTCACCCCTCTGCGTGTCGCGGAGCCCGAGGTCCCGGAGCCCCCGCCGGCCGCGAGGACGGACCTGGTGGTCCAGTCGCCATCGCGCCAGTGCGCGGGGAAGGCCACTTCGGACCCGCAGAAGGCCGCGGGCTCCGGCTCATCGGCCCAGGACGTGGAGGCGGCCAGCGCCAGCTCGGGGTGGACGCCGGGTGGAGGGACGGCCATGGTGAATGTGGCGGCACAAGAAGTCCGGAACCGGCTTCAGTCCGAGGCCGCGGCGCTGAGGCAATACAATGACGAGTACCTCGCGACGCGAGCGGCCATTCGGGTAAGTCTTCACGTTTTTGCTTTTTGATCTTGGTTTCTTCCGTGGGGGCGCGTCAGCGCACCCACTGGGTGTAGTCCCCGAGTTCCGAGTCGGCTGCTGAGCAGGCGGCTTGGAACTTCTTAGCGGGCTTTGCTTGCTATCTTGTTCTCATTCGCTTCTCTGTCTGACTTGCAGGACTACCACAACCTCCGTGCAGCTGTGTTCAACTCCCAGGCTCGGGAGCTGACCCAGAAGAATGCTGATCTATCTGAGAGCCGGGGTAAGTGCTTCATCTTTTATCTCACGTGGGGGCGCGTCAGCGCACCCACTGGGTGTAGTCCCCGAGATTCGGGCCGACTGCTGAGCAGTCGGGTCGGATCTTTCTTGACGACTTCTTCCTTATTGCTTCTTTCTTCTCTGCCATGCCTGAAGTGGCCAATGCCAAACTGAGGGAGCAGCTGGGTGGGACTCAGGCCGCCCTTCGCGCTAAGGAAGCCGAGTTTGACGCCTTGGCCCAGGAGCATGACCGCCTGGCCAAGAAGCTGGCCGACCAGGAGGAGAGCCACAAGGCGGCCCTGAAGGCGGTGCAGGACAGCGAGACCGCCCTTCAAGCCGAATATGAGATAGAGGCGGCAAGCTGGGCCGAGGCGAGGCAGTCGTTGATCAACGGCTATGGCCAGATCGAAGACTTGGTTGACGGTAGGTCGCCCTCTTCTTCGTCCCTTGCTTGCCGCTTGCCGCTTGGTTCATTTTCTGACTTGGTATTTTTCTCTTCTTTCTCTTTCTTTCTTGCGCAGAGTACTTCCCTGGCTACTCTACTGCCGCCAACCAGGTCGTTGAGGCCCACCGCGAGGCGCAAAGGCAGGCTGGTGGCAAGATCGCGCCGAACGCTCGCCGGTCGCTGGAGGAACAGCTCTTGGCGATTCAAGCCCGCCTCCAGTCGGCTTCAACGTGTTGGGGCGCAGGTGCTGGGCGCTCTCTGGCCCGGTGAGGTAATTCCCCGCACTCCCAGTCGGACTACCGACTGGCTGGAGGTGGCGGCCGGCCGCTTCGAGGCCTGGAAGGCTTCTGCGGCTCGGTCAGGCGCCAGGCGGGCGCTGGAGTTCGTGAAGGCCAGGTATCCCGAGCTGAGATTGGACTAGCTGGCCACCCGGCGGCAGGAGGCCGACATGGAGCTGGAGCCGGTGCGGCCGGCTATCATCCAGCGAGCCTCGGCGATCGCCGACTACACCGACACCAGCGCCTTTGCTCCTGAGGTTGACAACAAAGGCGTTGCCTAGCCGGAGGAGTGGTTTGGGCTGAACCCGGCAGATGGCGAGGACTCGGCCGAGGAGATCGACTCCAGCGACGAGGGCGAGGAGGAGGAGGAGGAGGGTGAAGGCGCCGCGCCAGATGGTGGAGCAGCCGGTCAGCCTCAGCTTGACCGTGCCTCCAGCAACAAGGTGCGTGCGAGCGCACCGCCTGTAGCCGGCGATGATCAAGCCGAGACTTGCCAGCCAGCAACTCCTCCAGCCGGCGCTGCCGTCTCCACCGACTAGCCCGGCTCCCTTGCTACACCCTTAGTCTAGTCTGCCGCCTCTACTTTCCTGTTTTATTACTCTTGGAATAGTATTTTGTTAAGTTTGCACAGTTCCACCCACTGGGTGTGTATTCGAACTATATTGACTGCCGGCCTATTAAGGGCCTTATGTGTAAATATAATCATGCATGCGTTTGGCTTTCCCTTGTTCTTTGCTTTTCATCCTTCGGCTGTTTCCTTTGCCGCCCTCCCTTGGTTGCTGCATTCCCAGCCGGACAGCTGCTCTGCAGTCTGTGGCTGGAGAAGTGCTTGGCCGGTTGGGAGGGCAAGTACTCTAGCTTTGTCGGATTTTAACGAAGTGAGTGGGAAGCCGGCCAGCCGGTTGTTTTGAGAGTCGGTAGGCGTGGTTGGAGGCCGGCTTGTGTTATATAAGTTCGTTAGTCCTTAGCCGTTTTTCGTGTGGGCATCTTTTCTGCCTTTGGCTCTTGCCAGTCGGACAGTCGGTTCTTCGAGCTGCGACTTACAACAAGAGAGGGCTCGGGTGCTGGCACACTACTTGTCTGACTTCAGGTAGAACTTTTAATATAACTTAAGGCGGCTAGTCCCCGGGCCGACTAGTCGAACCCGGTGCCAGATAGAAAATCAAATGTAATAATACATTGATGGGTATGACACTCGTCATTCATAGATAAAGGAGGGAAGTCCCCGAGTGCGCCTCGGGGGCCCCGTTGTTTCGTACTTAATACAAAAAGGTGGCATGATACATACTGCTTTTAACTGTTAAATCTTCTCAGGAGGTTGGCGTTCCATGGTCGTTCTGACTCCTTGCCGGAATCATCCCTCTTGCGTGCTCTTGGCTTCTGTGCGTCGATCAGGTAGTAGGAGTCGTTGCCTAGGGCCTTGCCGACGACGAAGGGGCCTTCCCAAGGGGCCCAGAGCTTGTGCTGGCCGGCTGTTCGCTGGATCAGCCGGAGCACAAGAACGCCCTCTTGGAAGGATCTTGGCTTGACCTTCCGGTTGTGGTAACGGCGCAAACCCTACTGGTAGATGGCGGACCGGCTGAGTGCTAACAGCCGGCCTTCTTCCAGCAGGTCGACACCGTCTGCTCGTGCTTCCTTGGCCTCCGCCTCCGAGTACATGGTGACCCGAGGCGAGTCGAATTCGATGTCAGTTGGGATGACAGCCTCGGCACCATATACAAGGAAGAATGGAGTGAAGCCGGTTCACTTGTTTGGGATAGTACGCAGACTCCAGAGGACAGCCGTCAGCTCATCGAGCCAGCAGCCGGCCGAACGCTCCAGTGGTACGACCAGTTGGGGCTTGATGCCGGAGAGGATGAGGGCGTTTGCTCGCTCGACCTGGCCGTTTGACTGCGGGTGGGCAACGGACGCTAAGTCCAGTCGGATGCCCTGTGTCGCGCAGAAACGTGCTAGTGCTCCCTTGGCAAAATTCGTGCCGTTGTTGGTGATGATGCTGTGTGGTACACCATACCGAGTAGTGATGTCTGCGATGAATGTTACGGCAGTCGGCCCGTTCAGCTTCTTGATCGGCTTCGCTTCAATCCACTTGGTAAATTTGTCCACGGCGACAAGCAGATGTGTCATGCCGCCGCGGGCTGTCTTGAATGGGCCCCCCATGTCCAGCCCCCAAACGGCAAAGGGCCAGGTGAGGGGGATGGTCTTGAGTGCAGAAGCCGGCAGGTGTTGCTTGGAACTGAAGACTTGGCATCCTTTGCAGCATTTGACTAATTCCTTGGCATCTTCCAAAGCAGTCGGCCAGAAGAAACCATGGCAGAAAGCTTTGGCGACAAGTGATCTTGAGGCTGCGTGGTGGCCGCATTCGCCTTGGTGGATATCCTTGAGGATTGCTATGCCCTTCTCTGGCTCGACTCAGCGCTGGAAGACTCCAGTGACGCTACGCTTGACAAGTTCTTTGTTTATTATTGCGTATGCTCCGGCTCGGCGTTGCACTAGTCTTGCCGAGATCTCATCAGTCGGCAGCTCTCTGTTGACTAGGAAGTTGAGGATGGGCTGGGCCCATGATGCAGCTGTGACTTCTTCTATTGTCAGTACGACCACTGTGACCCGGGTGGGTAGGTTGGGTGGTGGAGAGTTGGAGTTGTCCACCGCCCCTTGTGCCGCTGCTGTCCCCGGGCCGACTGCTGCAGTCCCCGGGCCGGCTTCTGAAGTCCCCGAGCCGGGTGCGACTACGGCAGTCCCCGGGCCGCTTGTCGAAGTCCCCGAGCCGCCTGCTGGGTTCCTCCAGTCGGATCCGGCTGCATCAGGGGCGCGCGGTATGAAGATAGAGTCCGATTCTGGAGACGGCTTGATAGACGGTTTGAGGACGCGCTGGAGAGAGACACCGGTTGGTATAGCCTGTCGGGTGGAGCCGATCCGTGCCAGGGCATTTGCTTGGTCGTTGTCGGCCCGTGGCACATGGAGGAACTCGCACCCTTCAAAGTATCCACTGATCTGCTGGACGAGGAATCGATAGCTCGCCATGTTTGCATCCTTGGCGTCCCAGTCGCCAGATGACTACTGGACCACCAAGTCCGAGTCGCCATAACACAGGATCCGGCGTATGCCGAGCTCTTTGGCTAGCCGGAGCCCGTGTATTAGCGCCTCGTACTCAGCCACATTGTTGGAGGCGGAAAAATGGATTTGCAGCGTGTATCTGAGCTTGTCGCCTTTAGGAGAGGTGAGGACGATGCCGGCTCCCAAACCAGTGCGCATCTTGGACCCGTCGAAGTGCATCCACCAATGAGTGGAGTCGGGAGCCGGCGGTAGGTACTGGGTCTCGGCCCAGTCGACAAGGAAGTCGGCCAATGCTTGGGGCTTGATGGCGGTGCGGGGCTGGTAGAACATTGTGTAAGGAGCCAGTGCAATGGCCCACTTAGCCACCCGGCCGGATGCATCCCGGCTGCCTATGATCTCAGCAAGCGGGGCGGTGCATACGACCGTGATGGGATGCTCTTGGAAGTAGGGCTTAAGCGTCTTGGCGGCGAAGTACACTCCATAGCACATCTTCTGGTAGTGCGGGTAGTTTTACTTTGAGGTGGACACTACTTCGCTTAAATAATATACCGGCCTCTGGACTAACTGGGCTCGGCCTTCTTCTGGGCGCTGGACCATGATGACTCTACTGACCACTCGGCTAGTCGCGGCAATGTAGAGGAGCATGGGCTCCTTCTCAGTTGGCACCGCCAGGACAGGGGGAGTGGTCAGCATCTTCTTCAACTCATGGAAGGCTTGGTCTGCTTGGTCGCTCCACTCAAAGTGGGTGGATTTCTTCATGAGTCGGTATAGGGGGAGAGCCTTCTCTCCTAGCCGGCTGATGAAGCGGTTTAGGGAGGCCAGGCACCCGGTGAACTTCTGAACGTCTCGCAACTTGGTGGGAATCACCATTCTCTCAATGGCCTTGATCTTCACAGGGTTGCACTCAATGCCGCGTTCGGAGACCAGAAAGCCTAGAAGCTGGCCGGCTGGTACTCCGAACACGCATTTCTCGGGGTTGAGCTTGATCTGGAATCGGCGCAAGTTGGCAAATGTTTCTTTGAGGTCTTCCAGCAGGGTGCCGCGCTTCTCCGTCTTCACCACAATATCGTCTATGTAGACGTGGGCATTTCTGCCGAGTTGCTTGAGGAGGCATTTCTGCATGCAACGCTGAAAAGTGGCACCGGCATTCCTCAAGCCGAATGTCATAGTCAGGTAGCAGAAAGCTCCGAATGGTGTGATGAAGGCGGTCTTCAGGCGGTCAGCTGGGTCCAACTTGATCTGGTGGTATCCTGAGTAGGCATCCAAGAAACTCCACAGCTCGCATCCGGCTGTGGAGTCTATCACTTGATCAATCCGTGGTAGGGCAAACGGATCCTTGGGGCACGCTTTGTTGAGGCTAGTGTAGTCTATACACATACGCCATTTGTTGTTCTTTTCAACACCAAGACCGGGTTGGCAAGCCACTCTAGGAAAAACACTTCCATAATGAAGCCGGCGGCCAGGAGCCGGGCTATCTCTTCTCCTATGATTCTTCTCTTCTCCTCTGACAGTCGGCGGAGAGGCTGCTTGACTGGTTTCGCGTCCGCTCGGACATGTAGCTTGTGCTCGGCGAAATCCTTCGAAACACCCGGCATGTCCTTTGGGGACCATGCAAAGATGTCTCGATTCTCACGAAGGAAGTCGACGAGCTCGCCTTCCTATTTACTGTCAGGGTTTGCACCAATGACAGCAAACCTCTCCGGGTTCTCCGGGTCCAGAGGTATCTTCTTCGTCTCCTTGGCCGGCTGGAAGGAGCCCTGCACATCATTTTGCTTGGGGTTGGGGGACAGGGCCGGCCGCTTGCCGGCCATGGTCACAACTCGCTCCAGCATCTTCTTCTCTTCTGCAACCACGAGGGACTCGGCCAGTCGGCTGCTGGCTGCAGCGCACTCGATGGATTTCTTGTAGTCGCCGGCTATAGTGATGATCCCCTTCGAGCTCGGCATCTTCATCTTGAGGTTGGCGTAGTGGGGCATAGCCATGAACTTGGCCAGGGCAGGTCGGCCAAGCAAGGCGTGGTAAGGGCTCTCTAGGTCCACTACTTCAAACCAGATGGCTTCTCGGCGAAAGTGATCCTTGTCTCCGAAGAGAACATCCATTTTGATCTTGCCGATTGGGGAACAGGACAGGCCGGGTACGATGCCATGGAACACGGTCGGTCTTGGCATGACCTACTTCGCCTTGAGGTTCAACTTCTCCATGGTGTCGCGGTACAGTATGTCGATACTGCTTCCGCCATCAATCAGCACGCGGGAGAATCTGGCAGATCGCCTCTCTGTCGCGAGGGTGACGTCCAACACCAATGCGTAGGAGCCAGGGGACGGCATCACCTCTGGGTGATCGGCCCGGCTCCAGCTGATAGGCCTTTCAGACCAATGCATGAACTCGGGGTTGCTGGAGGCGACTGCAATGACCTCTTGGTGCTGTCGGCGCCGGCTACGGTTGTCTTCAACCTAGCTCGTGAAGACGACGTAGGCAGCGTGCTCATCTGGGAACTCATCCTGAATGGCTCCGACTGCTGGTCGAGCAGCCGGCTGCTGGGGGGCTGGAGGCGGCGGGCCGGGAGGCGGAGGCGGCACCAACCCCTCGCCCTTGGAGATCCGTGTGAGCCAGTGGCACTTCCAGGTCGTGTGGTTGGACGGCCTCCCGCCGCTGTGGAACTTGCAGGGGGCATCGAAAGTTTGCCTGTAGGAGAAGGCCGTCTGCCAAGCCGGCCTGCCGCCCTTCTTCTTGGGAGCGGGCCGCCCTTCAGGCTGCTCGTCTTCGACTGTGGCCACCTGCCGACTGGTGGAAGGCGGCATAGGGGCTTTGCGCTTGTGGTTGTTCTGGTAGGGGCGTCAGTTGGAGTCACCAGCCGGCGTCTTGGGAGCCGGAGCGAGCACCTTCCTAGAGGCGTCCACTCGGAGCTCGGTCTTCATCGAGGAGTCGGCCGTGGCGTACTTGTCTGCTATGACCAGCAGCTCGTCAAGGGTAGCCGGCTCGTCGCAACGGAGTCGGTGCTTGAGGAGGGTGCCCTCTCGACACCCGGCGGTGAATTATTCTATGGCTTGAACCTCGTGCACCCCCTCGCAGGAGTTGCGGAGCTCGGCCCACCGCGTGAGGTAGTCGCGAGTCGATTCGCTAGGCCCTTGGACGCACAAGGAGAGCTGGCGGGGCTTGGGAGGCCGCTTGTACGTGCTGGTGAAGTTGCGGACGAAGACTTCCGTGAAGTCCAGCCAGCTGTTGACGCTGTAGGGCTTGAGGCTGTTCAGCCAGGTGCGTGCCGTGCCTTGAAGCATTAGAGGGACGTACTTCACGGCTACACGCCTGTTGCCGTTCGCTATGCTGACAGTGGTAGAGTAGTCGATCAGCCAATCTTCCGGCTTCACGGAGCCGTTGTACTTGGGCGTGTCTCTGGGGAGCGAGAACCCTTTGGGGAAGGGCTCGTCGCGGGTGTGGGGGCCAAAGCATGGCGGGCCGACATCGTCTTCTTCTTCTAGCGCCAGGGATCGTGCTAGGTGGTCGATCCGGTGGCGGGCGTCGTTCTCGCCGACTCCTTCGCGGTGGCCTAGTCGGCCACCGAGAGTCGGATGCGTGACAGGCGGCGGGGTGGGATATCTCTCCCCACGAGGCGGGGGAGGAGGCGGATTGCCTTGGCGCTCCACCGCTCGGGGGCGGCCTTCTGCGTCGCGCTCAATGGTGATTCGAGTCCAGCTGCGGCTCGCAGCCGGCTCCTTGTCTTTCCTTGCGCGGGCGCCACTCGCAGTCGGCGACCGGGATGTCGCGGCGTGTTCTCGGTGTGGGGGAGGACTCTCAGCGCGGGCGCTGGCTTCATGCCGTTCTGCGGCCGCGTCAATCAGCTGCTGGATGCGCCTTGTCATGTAGGGGAGCTCATCATCCCCCAGCCCGTTCAGCTCTTCTGCGGCCGCCTGAGCGGCTCGCAGATTCTCGAGCGGTGTGGCGTAGACTGGGCGGTCTGCCCCCAGCATGCTGGCGATGGCCGCGCCATGCTTCTTGACGAGGCCGGCTCGGCTCGGCCCGCCATGAGGCGGCGTACCAAAGGCGGCTCGGTCAACTTCGCGCTGGCGAGCCTCGGTGAGGCGTCTCATGGAGGCTACCTTCTGGCCCTCCGTGATAAGGGCGAGGTGGCGTGCCTCCAGAGTCTCTGCGTCGGCGTCGGCCGGGATGGGGACGGACAGGTCATGCATCGCCGCTTGTAGGGCGTCATGGGCGTTTTCGCCCGAGTCGGCGCCGTGGCTGATGACCATCACCTTAGTGACAACGCTGCTGCCACTGTCGGCTCGAGGGAGAGGGTCGTCGAAGACTACCACGTCGGTGGGGTAGGCGTCAAGCGATGTCGTGTCGAAGTCGACAAGCATCGGGTCGGTGGAGCCAACCGACTCCAAGTCCACAGCAAGCTCGCTGGAGACGTGAAGCTGGTCGAGGAGGCTGACGAGGCGGCTCTCGGGGTAGTCTGTGCCCGCGTCAGACGCGGGCTCGTCAGAGATGCGAGTCTCGCCAAGAAGGTCGGCGAGGCAGCTCGCCGCGCAGGCGTCGTCGACGCCTTGCAGCGCGTCAGGGCAAGCACCATCGGGCGTAGCGGGCTGGCTACGCTCGCGGGGGAGGAAAAGGGTTCCCGTCCAGAACAGGTCTCCGGACGACGGTGCACCTGGCCCCACAGTGGGCGCCAAATGTCGGGTGGTAGGTGCGACATATGCCAACGGGTGGCTTATCATTGTGGGAGCCAGTAAGTCATCGCCGGTACCTAGAAACGGGATAAGGCGAAGACATGCACGCCGGCGGATCTTACCCAGGTTTGGGGCTCTCCGTGGAGATAACACCCCTAGTCCTGCTCTGCGGGGTCTCCGCATGATCACTAGATCAATATAAGTGGCTACAAGTGCTCCTTGAGCTGTTTGGCTTAGAGGAAGAAGAAGGGCAAGGCTAGCTCTCTTTTCTCTCTCTGTGTGGTGTGTGAAACTATGTGAGATCAACCATTTGCATGGGTGTCCCGGGGGGTTTATATAGGCCTACCCCCAGGGGTACAATGGTAATCCGGCTGGGCGCGGGTCCCAGCCGTCAGTGTCTGTGCTCGCCGGCTTCTCCGCTGGCCATTGGGGCCCGCCGACTGGTGGGTCCCGCCGGCTGCCGGCCTCTTGGCCGGCCCCACCGCTTGGGGGCCTTGTCGGCGGATGGTTACTGTCGCCTCGCCTCTGATGACGAGGGCTTTGTCGAGGTAAGCATGGCTACAGTGCCGCCGTCTTGCGGGCTCTCACTGTAGCCTCACCTCGTCTTGTCTCCTTAATGAGGCACATGTTTCGAGGGAGGGATGTAGACGGCTACGCCCCCGGCCGACTAGGGGAGGCCGGGCCGCCTTCGAGCCTCTCTCTGGCTAAAGGGGCCCGCCACCCGCGGGCAGTACTGGCGCCTGTCGTGGGTGACATCGAGGTCAACATGGCTACAGTGCCGCGCTGGACGGGAGATAGCTGACCCGTACGGCGCCCTGTGGCCATGCCTATTCCGGGATTCGGGGGTAGTGGGTTGTACTGCGGCCACGCCCCATCTTATCTGCGTTATGTGGATGCAGTCTTGGTGGGGGCAGTCTTGGTGGGTGCAGTCTTGGTGGGTGCAGTCTTGGCTGGCTTTTGGGAGTCGGCTTTCTTCATGGCCGGCTTCTGGGAGTCGGTCCTCTTGGGGCCCGCTTCCTAGAGTCGGCCATCTCGTAGCTTTCTTTGGGAAGGTTTCTAAGGCCGGGTCGCCTTCTGGTAGTCGGCCCTGGGGATAGCCGGCCGGGGGAAGGCGGCCCTATGCTCTGGATGCTTGAAGGCTCGAATGGCCTGATAATTTTTCGAAGAGCCAGGGGGAGTCGGTTAGGCTACCTGTGGCCATTTACTCCGACAGATAGTATGGTGATACGAGTTTTTACACCGTTGGAAGTGAGATCCAATGGCTTGGGAGTAGTCTTTGTAATTATGCACAATTTCCAAACTCTCCAAAGGTTTTTTTTTGCAAATAAAACATTCAGGCCTCGTGTGTGCCGCTGCATCTTTGATCCAACGGCTCCCCGGTGCTCATATTAGGTGCTTCCCATAGCTTAATTACCCGCTACGGTGATATGAGCATCTAGGTCGTATGATCAGTGATCAGATGGCACATGCGTAGTACTTGTACTTTCTGCGCATTTCCCAAACTCTATCAGCCGTATATTGCAAAAACATTCAAACCTCCTACTGTGGGCCGTTAGATCTCAGTGAACTCGTATCACCATAGAATCTACGGTGCGGGAGCACCTCATACTCTCCCGTGCGAGAAAACATAAGGTGCTATCGCAGCTTGGATGCTACGGTGATACGAGCTTGGACGTCGTTTGATCTGAGATCCAATGGCATCTGAGCAGTCTTTGTGCTTGTAAGCAGTGGCCGAACTCTTTTGGGGCTTTTCTGCAAAAAACCATTCGAACCACCGAGGAGGTGTTGGGTCACAAATCCAATGCCTCCGAAGAGCTTGTATCACCAAAGCATCTAAGGTGTGGTAGCACATGATATTCTTACATACAGGAGAATATGATGTCCTCCTTCATCTTAGATGCTACGGTGATACGAGCTTCGAGGTCGTTGGATATGGGATCAAAGGGCATCTAAGTAGTTTTTGTACAAATTATGTGCAATTCTCAAACTCATCAAGGTTTCCTGCAAAAATATTAAGACACATCATGTGAGCTGCTATATCTGAGATCTACAAGCTCCAAGCAACTCGTATCGGCATATAGCATCTAAGGTATGGGGGCACATGATATTCTCCCGGGGAGGAGGGGTGGGGGGTGCACAACCAATCGGTGGTTGGGAGGGTGGGGACAAATATAATCTAAACAACCCTAAACAGAGCTCCACAATTTTATCTAAGGTCGAGGGTTGACCCGCGACAATCATAGCTCCGCCTAAACACAACATTTGCATGTACTGTAGTACCAGACTTAATATTCATGTTTCAGTTTCATGTTCATTTTAAATATTGAACTGAGGACCATGGATGTCTTACATTTTACTCCCTTCGTTCCTAAATATTAGTCTTTTTAGAGGCTTCAAATGGACTGGCACATACGGATGTATATAGACATATTTTAGAGTCTAGATTCACTCATTTTGCTCCGTATGTAGTCACTTGTTGAACTCTCTAAAAGACTAATATTTAGGAATAGAAGGAGTATTTTTGAATTCGTGTCATACATGCATGGTTTGGAAAAATAGATGCACTATACTTATTGGATTGTTGTTGTGTTCGTGCGTGTGTGTCTCTGTGTGTGTGTGTGTGTGGTCATATGCTTGATACATACAAAGTTTTCTCACCTCCATATTGTTCATCTTTTAAATTTGAATTTGCATTGGAAACCTTACTAGGGATACCATGAAATGTGAAATCCACGTTGAGATCACTATAACACAAACTCACTCTAATTCAACAACTTGTCATAAATCAATTACCATGTTGAGATTAGTATTTGCAAGGAAAATACGGGTATTGTAATACACATAGATTCGTTCCGCAATTTAAAAGGTTCCTTTCGTATTCTTGAATGGTAGGACCCAATGGCGTATCAGCCAGACCTTGGCTCGTGTTGATCCTAAAAAAACCGGGCTCGTGTCCTTCGGTGGCGTGCATGGTACGCACATTAGGCAACCCCAACCAGTCGAGCCTCAGCGTTTCAAGTCGAAATATCTGGCAGCCAAAATTCCAGCCCTAGGAAATTCCCCTCATGTCCCCGGTCCATAATGACTACTGATGAACAACGGAGGGATGCTTTAGTAACTAGACAACGTTACCTACCGTGCCAAGCACGGTTCAATTCCCTCGGTCGCCGCTCGTCAAGGTCACCCGTCAACTGCATTGCCTAGTACTACTACTGCTACACCAGGATGAGCACAGAATTGAGACCGTTTGTTCGTGCCTAGTACTTGAGTTAATATATCAGGCAATGCACTGGTACGGAGGGATTATCCTTTTACTCTACATATATAACTTGTCTGAAGTCTAACTAAGCAAAATGTTTGACCAAATCCTTTCTTAAGAAATACAACAGGACAGATGTACGGCTTGAAAATTTATTGCATGATGCAGGTTATGATATTGTTTCGAATCCTGGATCTTAAATTTCAGAAAATCCAAAAGTGAGCATAAATTCTTGAAACTAAGCATGGTCACGTGATATGGCACAAATATTACTTCATAAGTTTTTTCTTTAATTTGAGACAAGCTCCTTATGACAAGTTGCACAAATGAAGAGCCAAGGTATTTTGGAACAAAGACCTGTCACGTTAAGGCGAACGCTTTCACTATTGAAACCGTGGGCGTTTACGTGCCGCCACGAGTCCCCGCTTCTCATCGGCAGGTGCCATCCGAGCAAGCGTGTGAGTCGACGGGAGGCGTGCGAGCAGACCGTTGCGCCGGCTGTCAGGGAGGCGTGCGCGCAGACCGCTGTGCAGGCTCACCGGGAGGCGAGCCCTTTGACCAGGCTCCGCCGCGCACCGTCGTCCCAACTGCTCCCACTTTTAATGTCGCCGGCGCCGCAGTTTAAAATCAACCCCACACTACCCGGTATCGCTACAATCCTCTTTCTTCCTCTCCGATTCTCCTGTCGTGTACCTCCAACTAGCCTGACCTAAACGTACGCCATGCCGCATCACGATGGTCTGCCCTTAGTGTTCCAGTTTCCTGACGAAGACACCCAGCCGGAGTCTCAAGAACATAAGGCGCTTTGGGACGAGCTTGAGCTGGCCTTGCGGGAAGACGCCGCGTCTGTCCCCGCTCCCGTTCCGGCTCCCGTCGCCCCGACTGCACCAGCGCCCATCCCCATGGCATTGATGGGCTGGGAGCCGCACATTGTCGCCGAGCTTGATCCCACGGGGTTCCACGTGGTCCCCGCTGACTTCCACACGCTCGTGCACCTGCCAGCGCATGCGCCTGCGCGTGCACTGACGCGCACGCCCGTGCCGGTGCCCGTGCACCTGCCAGCGCATGCGCCTGCGCGTGCACTGACGTGCGCGCCCATGCCGGTGCCTGTGCACATGAATGTCTCCGCCGCGCCGTTGACAGCGCCTGTCCCCGCGCGGGTGCTAGTGCCCCCCTCTGGGGCATGGATGGCCGCCGTCGACCGCTTCCTTGCACCAACGCCAGTCGCCTCCTCCCGCCAGTTGACTCGCTCCAAAGTCCAGAACATTTTGGCCTTCCTTGAAGCTAGGCCAACGTCCAGGAGTACGCCAACAACGGCGCAAGACGCCACCGTCGCCGTCGGTCAGTGGCCCGACGACACACAGAGCACGCCAGAGGAGCCGCTTCCCACCACGAGACGCCCCCGCCGCCGCCGCGTAATCTAAATTTGCCATGAAAAACGTTCGGATTGCCATGCTTAAAATCCGAACATTTATCATTTCCGTTTATTTTATATCGATCGTCGTATAATTTACAGTCGGAGTCAGACTGAACGAAATGTATGGTTTGATCGATTGAATGTTCTGGTAGAGCCGTATCAAATTAAATATAAAACGTCATCAAGCCACATGTATTCCTTGTCATCCAACGACCTAGACTACTTCAATGTCGAGCGCTCAACACGTTTAGCGTGCAGTTAATTTCATGCCAAAAATAGTGCTAATCACATTACAACACGCAAATAATATCCTAGTAGTTAATATCCACATGCACTTAATATACTTCCAAATTAACGTGCATTGCATGTACACACTGACTAGTGCTGCTAGTACGTGAAACTGGTGCCGTGACTTGTGAACGCGTCCAGATATGGTCAACGGCAACATCGCCCGCGAGTTCTTCCTGTTTGCCCGTGCGTCTAAACGTAGAAGGGGAGGAGAGAGAGAGCACACATGGAACCCACCAGTAAGTGAAGGCGAATAGTACTAAAAATAATATTACATGTTATCCATTAATTAGGCTGTGGTAATATAAAAACATTACGTGAACAAAGGGGGTACAACAAACATTGCTATTCTACGGATGTTGCCTATTGACGTCCGGCTTGAAGGCCCGGTCGCATGTTCGATCCTCGTCCTTTATTTTTTAATTGTATATGGGTCCAAATTTGTTTCATGACATGTGGGCCCCTCGGTGTGTAGCTTGTAGCACTTTAATTTGTGGGTCGAAATTTGTTCCATTCCAAGTGGACTATCGGTGCGTAGTTTTGTAGCTTATTTATAATAATTAAAGAGAACAACATAGTTTTTTCAATAATACCATGGTGCGACGTTGAAGGCGAGAAAGGACGTGCGAGAGAGCGATGACCGAGCCAGAGGGAAATCAACTAAGGGAGTTGCGTGGGTTGCAACGGTGTTTGGAGTAGTTGTGGGCCGAATGCTACGAAAATATAATCTAAACCGACCGGAATAAATGCCTACACGAATTAATCCAAGGTTGGAGTGCCCCTCGCAATGTAAATAGCTCCGGCTTTGCGAGGGATGGAGAGGTAGTAGCTTCAACGCGTGGAAGATACGGTGTGAGAAAGCGAGGTCAATCGAGAGACATATAGATAGAGAGACAAAGTGAGTGTGGTCCGACATTCATTGAACAAATATATATGCTCTGGAGAGATATTGTCCGATTGAGCTTTTTGGCAAGGGTGAGGGCTGTAAGATAGAGCTTGAGAGATGATCCAGTCACAGACGTGTAGATATATTTTGTGCGTGGGAGGAAGCAAGGTCAACCGATCACATAGGGTTGCCGTGCGATCGAAAGAGTGAGATGGGTTGGAGAGAGTGACCTAGATAGACGATGTGCGTGAGAGAGTATACAATGTGAATAGGTCGAATTGGGCTCAAACATGGTGATATATCGTTTTAGTCCGAGAAAGAATGAGGTCAATCCAGACATACGGAGAGAGAGAGAGAGAGAGAGATTGAGTGAGCGTGGCCCACCATGAGGTCGAAAGAGTGGCGGCGGCTTGGATGGACTGACCTAGATAGACAATCTGTGTGAGAGAGTATAGAGTGTGTCGATCGAGGCCCGAACAGGGAGATATATCATTTGTGTGTGAAAAGAAAACGAGGTTAAACGAGACTTGGATAAAGAGAGCGAGATTGAGCGAGTGTGGCCCGCCGTGCGGAAGAAAGAGTGAGACAGTCTCGAGGGAGTGACCTAGATATACAACGTGCGTGCATGCGCACGAGAGGTTGGGGGGCTAGATAGGCAATGCATGTATTTAGCGCGAGAGGGTGAGAGGGAGAGGGGGAGAGAGAGAGAGCTCAGCATGGGGTGCAATGGCGGGAGTGTGAGGTAAATACATTTGGTAAAAGAGTGGAAAAAGGGGTTGTGTAGTTGAGAGACTTAGAGATCGAAACATGGAGAGAATGAATTAACGTGTGGTGGAAACCAATAGCTTCCTAAGGTGGTTAGCAGAGGAAGATTGACCGATACAGGAATTA
>NC_057799.1:63908843-63909755 GCF_018294505.1 Triticum aestivum
AACGTGTGTTGGAAACCGATAGCTTCCAAGGTGGTTAGGAGAGGAAGATTGACCGATACAGGAAATATGTAGCATTTGTGCGGGGGGGGGGGCGAAAAACAACATTTGAATGTACATAGTACGAGACTTAATATCGATGTTTCAATTCGGTGTACATTGTAAGATTTGAACCAAGGACCAGGCATACGGGTAATTATTTCGAATTCGTGCCATACTAAGTTTCGAAAAGTTGACATTGACTCAGTTTGTTGTGCTATTTTGTAGGTCATATGTTTGAATCCATCCAAAAGTTTTCTCACTACCATGGTGTTCATCATATACATATGAGTTTGTATTAAAAAGTAGCGTGGATACAGTGAAATGCGAAATCCACGTTAGAATTGGAGATCGCTACGTGACACACACTCTAATTCAAATAACTAACTACGTGACACACACTCTAATTCAAATAACTAATTATGTGACACACACTCTAATCCACGTTAGCGTGGGTACCGTTTCGATTTTTTTTTCAAATAACTCCTCATTAATTAATTTATAGTACTCCCTCTGTTCACTTTTATAAGACCTTGAAGACATTTCAGACAATGTGCAAGACAGTTCATTTTAAGTTGTCCGAAACGACTTACAAAAGTGAACGGATGGAGTATCTCGTTTCGAATGACTAATTATTGCAAGGAAAACACGGGCATGGTAATACATACAGATTCGTTTTCAAATGAAAGAAGATTCGTTTGCATTCTCAAATGTAGGCGCACCAGGCAGACCAGGGTCGTGTCGGGGTGGACGCTGCTTCGGTGCCTTAAGGCACTGAAGCATAGTCCTGTCGGTGTGGTCGCGCGTGTCGGACGGACGCGTAGCACCCAGCCACCCACCCCCTCCCCCCCAAAATAGGACGACGACAATATAAGT
>NC_057799.1:63910073-63953915 GCF_018294505.1 Triticum aestivum
GCAGGTTTCGGATTGAAATATCTGGCGGCCCCAATTCCAGCCCTGCAAAATCTCTCTTCTTCACCATCCCCTTCCGCGCCCAGATTGCTCAAATCCCTAATTCGCCGCCAACCCTCGAATCGCCCCTCGTCTCGTCTCTTTCCCCACCGTTCCCCACCTCTGTGCTGGACGACGACGACGGTCGCGCTTCACCACCGCACCGGAGCTACCTCATCTACGCCCTCGTCCACCGTACCGGGTGGTCCACCGACAACGTCGGCCGCCGCAACCGACGTGCCTCCCAGACACCGAGTTCCACAGCATCAGGTGCGCTTCACCGAGCACATCATCGCACCTCCGCCCCTCGAGGCCGTTGGGGCTTCACCAACGGTCTCGTCCACCGCATCGTAGCGCTCCGCTGCCACTCAAGATCTGCATCCGTGCGCGGCCAGCCAACGCCAGCGCATCACCCTCAACGGCTCTGAAGTGACCCGCACTCTAGCTAGGCGAGCATGCCCAAACGCCGGCCCGAACTAGGTATCCACACATCACTCCCTTGTGCACTGTTCCGACGATGTTTGGATATCCTTTCACTGCTCTCTTAGCTTACACGCCTATGCAACTCTGACTTTAACTCTTATTTCTTCTGGAGATATCATCTGAAACAAGCAAATCCATTTTTTAGCGAAGCATGACGGCGCTACGGGATCTGGTACACATCCTGCACACCCGTATAACCTTGTAAGTATCTGTCCTCGGTACAACATCAAGGTCGATTCCTCTTATTTGATCAACCATTCGCTGTGTCAAAAATGCAGAGGGGGATGCAAGAAGCACAAGGCCTGCACATCCAAGCAAGTGGTAACATGGACTTGTACATGGAACATCCCAAGCGGAAGCAGAGCTGGAGTGAGCCTGTACAACAAGCTAGCGTAAGTCCCTGCATTTCATTTAATTCATACTGGCATTCGTGTATGATTTGTGTGCAGTGGCTGATCCACGAATTCAAGTTACCAGGGGTGAACATTTAACTTAAAAAATACGAAGGCACTTGCACTCCGGAAACCAACATAACTTGAGAAATGTGAAGCTACATGCACTTTGAAAACCAGCTAATGATCCAAAGTAGTTCAGATTATAAACACTAAATGATGCAAGCACCAAAAAACACAAAATGCAACATGGTGTACAAGGACTACAAACATGGTCTGTACCTTCTTGAATTATTCGTTCTCTGGCTGAAAATATCGAAGTGTAATTGCACGTATAACCAGTGCGCAAACTGCATATCAATATATCTATCCTGCACAAGTATGCCAATAGTTTCAAACAACAGATTAGAAAAGTATTGATGCTATGTTGTCATGATACGGGGACTTTCTGGTAGATGGCCTCGACGTTTCCTCAAGCTATGAAAATGCACTATAATTTGCTTGTCGTCAATGCCTGCAAATCTCTGTCTCGCTCAACATAGTAGATCATCATTAGACACTAAATCCTTCAATGAGCTTGCAAAATGCTTGCATTAGATCCCTCATTAGACACTATATGTTCATCACCAGGAGCATGTAAAATGTTTGCATCAAATCCTTCATTAGCAGTCTGCTCATTAGACACTTCAGGCTCAAGAACAACATGAGCTTGTCTGTTTGCACCGGAAACTTGATTAGATACATCAGATTCAGTCAGTTCAGTATTGATTGGGGGAGTTATAAAATAAGTAGAAATTTGTTTCATTTTCTCATAGATTCCCTACATACAAGCAGTTTTACAACACCGTCAGGTTTATCTATTGGCCAAAAATTGAAGAGTTGAATTAGATATAATCAGGGATGTGATGTACCTGCTCGTTGCGCATGCTACTCTTGCAAGCTGCGACTGTCCATTTGTGCAAGCTCGATGCCATGCCCGTGCTGCCGCCGCTGCCTCCCACGCAGGCTACACCCAGGGTTGGATCTTCATCTTCTTGTCCTTCCGTTCGCTTGACGCTCGGCGACCACCCTCCAACGAGGGCGCGAGGAAGTGCTGTGTCGGTCTGTCCAGCGGCGACTACGTTAGGAGCAAACCAGACTGCAGGCTGGAGCAAATGAATTGGGATTTTTCCCGCTGTCGATCGATATGGGAGGCGCTCGTTTGGGCCGCGAGCCTGCTATAGGGCCTGCCTTGCACTTATGTTATTGGCCCATCCAAATTGAAACATTTTTCTTCATTTTTTACATTGCCTGCTCGTGCGTTGGGATGAACAAAACTAGCGTGGGCCAACCTGGACGACTCAAACTAGGTGCACACTTTCCAGCCACCTGAGGCGGCCACCCATACCATCCCCTATGGTGGCGTCGCCCCTTTTTGCGTGTATGATTGGATAGTGAAAAATATTCCAGTGGCGCTTTTGATTTACCCACAGAATGGTTGAATTGCTTGTTTCTATGAACAGAGTTCGCTAATAATGTGAAGGATGCCAGTCTTTTCATCCTATTGTAGATTGCTTAGATCTCGATATCCCAAAAGTAACCGCATGAAATATACAGTAAAAGCCAGGGTGATGTGTTTGGCTACAACTAGTCTGACTACACGTCCTCATATAACATATCAAGGACGCACCATCTTACCAGATTAAACATTCGACTTACCCATGCAGTGTGGGAAGAAAGAAGTATTGGGACTGCATATCCAAGCAATTGATGCCATGGACTCCTTCGTACAACCTTGTAAGCGAAAAAGAAGTTGCAGTGTGCCTGTACAAAGAACTAGCGTAAGTTCAGTTACCTGCTTCTCGGAATTTTAGTTAGCCACTTATTGCAAAATTGTTCAATTACGTTGCTTGGCTTAATTTAGTTTGCTACTAATTACATAATGGCACAGCCTGTTAATCATATTGTAGACTGCGCCTATCTATGTGTTTGATACTTACTGTTAAGAATTACCTGTTTTCCTTAACTTAAATATCTACTTGTTTGTTTAACTGCTTTGCTGCTGCAACAGCGGGTTACAATGATGTTAATAACTACTTTTCAGCATCCAATTGAAACTCTTTAATTCCTTGTTTGTTTAACTGGTTTGCTGTTATAACTCCCAGTTGAGATGTTTTGCTAACTTCACCTTTTCTGCATCCAATCGGAACTTTAATGGCAAAACAGGTTAGCCCAAGATCAAAGAGCGAGGTCCCCATGGACGTTGCATCATCCCACAGCAATGGCACCGGCCCAATCGTACATTATGAATTGCCAACTGCTGATGCTCTAGAGACTAAACTAGTGGTAGAAAGAGATTCAGCTTCTGCACTTAGAGATGAAGTTGACATGTTGAGGAAGCAAACAACACAATCACAAGCAGTACTCAAGACAACCATTAAATATTTGGTGGATTTCAAAACGAAGCAAGCTGAGACTGACCAGATTGTTAAGGTCCTGAAGGAAAAAAGGAAATTAAATTCCTACTTGGTAAATCATAGGTGAAATGTTCTTTCCATAGTTGAATAACCTTTGTGTTGTCTGTTCATGTAATCAATCAAACCATTTGCTTTAGAGATCATGTAATAATTTTTTTTGTTTTTTGGTTTGTAATTTTATTTGAGCACAAGTCTGTATTAATTGATAAGACTCGGAGACATTTCATTTGGATTGCTGTGCCAGACCTACAAATATGCCAATCGGGCTGAATGTGCATTCAGCAATAGTAGTAGTATAGATGGACCATAAGTGGCACGCATCGGAAAGGGCCAAGATGCTGGCTAAAAAAAGGATGCTGTTGTAGCCAAAAAAAAGTACAGCGGCCTGGCTTATGTATGTTAGTTGATATTATTGATCCCTATAGTCTATAAGTGTTTATATGTCTGTTAGTTCTATACATTCTTGGTTGATTGACTCGGTATTTGAATCTTGATACATCGCTTGTGTATATATCTAAATGGGAGTACACATTATGCTGCGTGTGACATTTGAGTTGGACATGAAGTGTTCCAAATATTCGAATTCACCTTAAACTGGATTCTAGTTTCTGAATTTGAGTATCGGCATTTGTAAACCATATTCATATATGACAGTGGAATACATCTTTGTCGTCCTTTTGAAGATATATAAAAACACATAGAATGATTTATAAGGATTCATATAGGAATACAAAATGGATTCGAATTTAGTTGCCAGGGTAAACGTGGATGCTTATTGTCCCAAAATTTGAAAGAAGCAGCAAAATGTCCACTCCCACGTCGGCTGACCGAAGCCAAGTGTTTGGGAGATGGAAATTACTGTCTACCCATTACACGGACAATCCATCGGCCCGATTTCCACGCTCTAAATAGGGGTAGGTTAGTAACTTCAATTAGACGTGACACGACCGCCTCTGAGCCCATTCCGACACGGTGGGCGTCAAACATGGGCGGCAAAACTCATTTGATTCAAGCTCGTCCGAAAGACCTCTGTTTCTCCCTCCATTCCCCATTCATACACGGTGGGCGGCAAAACAAACTCGACTCGGCCGAAATCGATGTAGGCAAATATTTTCAATAGGGGCAGGTTTGTAACTTCACTCAGACGTGACACAACCTCCCTACCTGTCAGCCCCGTTCATACACCGTGGGCGCCAAACATGGGCGCCAACCACCCTCTCCTCGCCCGAAATCGCTCTGGGCAAATATTGGCGAGATGCGAGATTACCGTCCTATCCCCAACCGACGAGACGTCCAAATTTTAAACGGGGGCTAAGTTCATAACTTCCCCATATTTCAGACAGGCGCGTCCCAAAAACATGGTTCCCCGTACCTCTCCCTCCATTTTCCCATTCATACACCGTCCGCGCTAGAACACCCCATCCCCACACCAGCCTCCGTCCGCCACCCCATCCATCGCCGCCGTCCTCCACCACATCCATCGCCACCGTCCTCCACCATGCCGGAGCGCCTACCAAGACCGCGTCGTCCACTGCTAGAGATGGACGTTTCTCATCCACGGTGACGGACCAATAGCCTTGCATCGCGTCCTCTCGCTTCATCGGCGCCGTCGTCCTCTTTGCCGGGGCCGCTCACACGACCTTCTCTTCCACCGCAACGGGACTTATCCCCCGATGCACCCGTCTACCGTCGCAGATCTGCTTCAACGCCACCGACAGCCATCGCACCCCCGATGCCTACACGGTGCCGCAAGAGAGGTGGTACTTCATATCTCCTCAACTTTTTGATCTCAACCAGAAAATAGATCTTAACTTGGTTACTCTACTTTCTTTTCAGCTCTTAGAATTTAGTTCTTAGTTCGAAGCAAACAATGGATGCTAAATATCATTTCTCCGGTTTGCAGCTTCAAATCTGCCATGGCACAGCCATAATACGGTTTAATTGATCATGCTTAGGGTTTAATTGATCATGTTGGTTCCGTGGTGGTTTCTTTAATAGAAATCGGAGGGGAAACCCTCTTTTGCTAAAAAAATATGCTTAGAGTTTCCCCCTTTTATGATCACTATGCGATCAGAATACGTGCTTCGTGTCATAATAACACTGCTCCACCTATCAAGCTAAACAAGCTTAGTTGTTCAAATATGAATCTGATATTATTAAAACAGAGTTGTTTAATTGGTCAGCTAAATGTTCCTAAATTAGTTTCGAAAATGCATGTTTGCCGCTCGGGTGTGTATCTCTACAGGGTGCTCACGGTGGGCCGGCCCACCCTGGGATTTTGGGTCATCCCAGGCCCCGATTCCCCTCTGTTCTGCAGCGCGCTTCCAATCTCTACTCGCCCCCAGTCGCCTGCCTCGCCGGCGACTTGCCGTCCCCGGACGGCATGACTCTAGGAGGAGACGCCGGACTAACAGGAGGCCAGGAGCCGCTCGCCCAACAGCGTCACCGCTGCCTGGGCGCGCCGCCGTGCCTACCTTCCCAGTCCGTTCAGGGCTCAGGCGTGCAGCACCCGCCAAGCCAACCCGATTTATCCTGAGATACGTCCTCAACACTCAGCAGCCACTCCTCATCACCCATTTTCTAATTGATTCATTACTCATTAGGCAGGACTGTCATTAGGGTTTGTTGTGTGCTCAGTGCTACCTACACTTAATGGTTCAGATGTATTTCGGTAATCTTTAGTACCTCTAAAGTTCACAGGGTTTTCAAAATTCCGGCCCTCGGAACAGAAACTAGTCATTTTGGATTGTTGGTCGTAGTGACATTGACCCAGATTACTACTGCAAGCCAGGTTTGTTGACAATTTTACTTGTCTTTCTTACTCATTCGATATAATATCCAATTATTCACCGCGATTAGTTGCAAACAATAAGTGCTAGACAAACTTCTTCATTCAGATTTTGGACGGTCTCTTACTGCAGTTATAATTCTGCATACTTGTCCTAGTAAGCTCACAAGTAAATGATTGATTCACTACATCCATGGTTGCCTTGTCCTATTTGTTGTCAATATTCTTTTTGGGTGGACCATCCTATTTCTAAATACTGGAACCGTAGATATAAGTGAATAGTATTTCTCTATGTGATCTCTTCCATCATGTGTGGGTAACGAACACTGCATTGTATAGAAAGAAAGTGTCATTTCCAGCTTTTACATAGGTTTCGATCTTTTACATGGAATACAATCTGCCTACTTGCTTTGTGTCGCACTACCAACACTCCACCCTTGAAGCTAAACATTACGCCACTCATAATTGTTTAGTTTATTTGTTCAAATACGAATTTCATATGATTCTAATGTTCCTACTTCAGTTTTGAAATGTGTGCCTGCCTGTTATAGAGACATAAGGGGTTTGTATTTCTGTGTGTGGTCTGGTCAGCACGGTTGGGGAGGTGAATTTTGCATATGCAGGGGTTTATAGGGAGACACTCTCCGAGTTGAATCCGCAATGCATTCCATAGATAATCTGACTACTTTTTATGTTTTCATGAATCTCAGATTCTGAATAGCATCATAATGATTATGAGCTTGCGCGCATGAAAAGAATAAAGCAGAACAATGCCATGGCTGTCAAACTTGGCATTAAGGGACTGAAATCAAGTCTGGATGCAATGCAATGCAAACGCTCTCCACCTACAGATTCATGCTCAGAATATGATCCTAACAGTGATTCTGAACTAGAGGGAGACCTAAGTCAATGTAGCTCCCTAGTGGAGGAGTCAGAGGAAGATGCCCTATCTTATTCACCCATCAAGGTACTTGCTCTAACTTTCCAAGGTTACATTGCTCGCACATATCTTGCAACTGATGCTTTGCATTGCTTCTACTTTGTTGAACTGCCATTAGCTTAGTTTACACATCGTGTATGTGAATACGCTCTGCCTATCCATTTTCAGTACATATTCCATCTGTCATCATACCATATTTATCCATTCAAATGCTGTTCTTGTGTATCAGACGTTCAAAAGGAAGAGGGTGATTGCTGATCGTGGAGGAGCACAAGCAAAGTATTTGGAAAAGGTAGTGGCACCTGATAAATCAAATAGCCTATTAGGTGTAGTTGCAATATCACCTGACCCACAAAATACCCCAACTCTAGCAGACTCTAGCCCTACTACACTGGTCATTTCTGATGCTCCAACTCAGCAGACCCCAACTGCAGCAAACAGTATGATTATGCCAGTTGACATAGCACCAGCTGTACGACGCAAAACCCCCATTCCAGCAAAGAGTACAGCAAATCCAGTTGCCAAATCCCTTTTTGAACCAGAGAGAGCCCCAATTGCAGCAAATAGGACCCCTGTTCCATTTCTTCCCAGTTTAGAAGATGAAGCTTATGTTGTTGTCAGGAACTTTGTGCGCATCTTTCCTTCATGGAAAGATTATAACGCAGACACAGACCAATTTCCAGTCTTCCTCCGCAACTTACGCGTATGTAATGTACTAATGTTATTCATGGTCATTACTGCATATGTTTCTGCTGACAGAAGACACAAGATTTCATTCTTTTAAATAGGCGAGGAGCAAACTGGATTGTGATGACGAGCAAGGGTTGGTTGCGCTTTTCAAGCACTCGTTGATGAAGTATCGTTCCTACCTGAGGCAAGCGCACTTCAATGGCAAGCCTCTGAATGAAGTTTCTGTAAAGTCTCCGGTGCTACATTTATCCGACGGTGACTGGAATAATCTTGTTACACATTGGTCTCGGCTGTAGCGTAAGGTACTGTCTATGATATCACATCACAATTTGAACTACATTTCTGCATTTACCTTAATGTCTCACTTGTACGAAAACTGTTAGCAGAAGAACACTCGTTCTCAAGGGACCACAGAATCTCGCAACTATACTGCACACTGCATTGCTCTGGTGAGTACCTCTTGCCCTGTATGACCATACTTACTTTCATAGCTGTGTGATTATGTAGCATCACTTCACATGTTAGCCTCGTAATCGTCCATTTGGTGGACATTATAAGATCCGTATGGACTCTTACATAAATTTAGAATCAGCCCAATGCTTTTGTAGAGGTTTAGCTCTGCAGTCCTCTTGTAAGGACTGAACGTGGTCTATCACTGTACTTACATTAACAGCTACTCCCTCCGTCCCATAATATAAGAACGTTCAGTACACCAGTGTTCAAAACACTCTTGTATTATGGGAAGAGGGATTGGTTCATTTTGTAGCATTCTGCATCTTATCTCCCTCGCCCACCATTTACTAAAAAAGATCAGATTTGTATTTAATCTTACCAACAAGTAGAATACACAGACAATGCCAGTGCAGAAGTGTAGCCCATTGCTCTTGTTAGTACATTTTGTCCTGTAACGCTTGTACTTCCAGGGATTGGTAGTTGATTATGTAGCATCAATCTGCATCTTATCTTCATTATCCTCTATCCCTTCCAGTATTATCATATCTATAATTACTCTCTACAAAATGTAGATTACAGCCAATGCTTATGAAGAAGATTCTGTGCTGAAATTCTTGAGTTATCCTTCCCTTGACATGGAGAAGGGCATTATAAAGCCGGTGTTAACTGTTAATGTAAGTTAGTCGTTCTAAAGCCTTTATCCTCAACTGCTGTTTAATTTTCTCATACTCCCTATCGTTTACTGCTATTTAGTTTGCTGTTGCTACCAAAATGCATGTTCGTAAGAACCGTAAGTTCTAAGTTTTACTTGTAAAACCAAATTCCTTATTCATACCATGCACATTACTTAATACTCCCTATGTGTATGCTTGTTTTTGTGGATCTATAATCTAGTGTGTGGTGAAGCAGCCCATGTTTGCACCTTGTCATCTCCTGTTTTATCTTACTGATGTGGCTGATGATATGAACAACATGCCATGCACATTATCCAGAATAGATACAATGATTTTCTTTGCCCTTCATCTATGCTTGTTATGTTGACATGGTAATCCAGTAGTGTGGTGAAGCTCCCCGCATTATGAACAATGCCAAATTATGCTATTGATATTTTGAACTTACTCTTTATTTTCTAATTTGAAATTGGATAGAATTGACCGAATAGTTATCATCTTTGTTTATACACGTGCAAAACCTCTCATCTCTCTGCTTTGTTTCAGGGTGATATGCCTGATGGCATGTACAAGTCTGCTGAAGGCTGTGAGACAAACCCAACATATATTGCAGCAAAGAAGGCAAAACATCTTGAAGATAGCGAGACAACCCCAAAGTCTTGTCTTGATGAAGTGTTCAAGTTACTTGAGACTAACAGTCAGACAAGCTCAGAGAATTCATTGTCTGAATCAGTTCGACTTCTTCAGTCCCAAGTTCTAGCAGAAAGGCATTCTGCAACTCAACTTTGACTTGAAGTCCTATCTCTAAGAAAGATTGCGGAGAACACCAATGAGAACCTCATCGCTAAACAGCTACACCTGGAAGCTATGACCGACATGCTAGGCCGGTCTCACAGCCTTGCTCAGCAGCTTGCGCAGCAGTTCCCCCACAAGGCTAACCTTTCTTGAACTGTCTTGGAAGTGGTCTCGGTTCAGTATTATTTTGTTACGCTGCAATGGTGCCCAGTTTTTGTAATCTGCTTCTTCGTTGCGCTTTATGATCACTGGTGGCAAACTTCGATGCCCAGTGGATGTAATATACCTTAAATCCTTTATTGCATAGTGTAGGTTTATTCTTAGTTACTATGCCGTAATTTCTTTATTGTATAGAGTAGGTTTGTTCTTAATTCCTACTAGTTACTGCCATCATTCGCTATCTGAAAAAAATCAGATGTAGTCGAACGGACCGAAACATTCGACTCTAACGGGCCAGGTTTTTAGCGGGCCACAATTGGGCCGGCCTGCATCTTTCTTGGACCCGAATGATTGGGGCCTTCACACATTGCGCCAGGCCCAAGCTTACACCGGCCTATATTTTAGTTGGGCCTTTTGTCGACCCAGCGCTTAGTTTGGCCCAGGTAGCGTTGGGCCATTAACAGACTGAATATTGTACTAGCCTGTTACGGCCGAGATGAAACCACGGGCCTTTAGCAGGCCAAAATGCATGTTGGGCCTCAATTTTCACTAGTCGTCGACGGGCCTTCAGCAGGCCGAAATGTAGACCGGGCCGTTTTGGGCCCAGTTAGCTCACGGGCCGTTACCAGGCAGAAACATATCTCGGGCCTTAGTTGGCCCACTGATATCATGGGCCTTTAAGAGGCCGAAAGCTTAGCACAGGCATCAACGAGCCGAATTACGCGACAGGCCTTTAACAGGCCCAAAGTCACGTTCGGCTTAACTGTTGCCACCTTTAGCACGGGCCGTTAGTGGGCCCGATGTCCCGTCGGACCATATATGGCCCATGGGCAGCACGGGCCATTCCCAGGCCGAAAGTCACACCGGGCTGAAATGGGCCCATGTCTACATCAGGCCTCTAATAGGCCGGAAGTCACTGGGCTGTAGTTGGGCCCAAATATTTGGCGAACAATTAACGTGCCAGATCTGGCTTCGGGCCGCAAGTGGGCCCAAATATTGGGTGAACAATTAACGGGCGAGATCTGGCTTCGGGCCGTAAATGGGCCCAAATATTGGGCGAACAATTAATAGTCCAGATCTGGCTTCAGACCGTAAATGGGCCTTTATTAAGCAGGCCGTTATTGGGCCGGCCCACTAGTACCTGATTAAGTTCTACGGGCCTTTGACTGGGCCGGACTTTTAAACCTATATGGGCCTCTGTTGGGCCCAGCCACGTGTCGACGTATCATAGGCATGTCTCCTCCAATGGACGGGCGACACCTGGCCCACTGACGAGCTGACAGGTGTTCCTTTCGACCAATCAGAATTTTACACGTGGAAATTTCCCATTGGTCAGGGCTGTTAACGGGTTATCAGATCCAAAATCCGACCAGATAGCTTAACGGCGTTCCGTTACGGTGGATGGCACATGTCGGTCACCCTTGACGAAAGCACTTCTGTGACGCGCGATTTATCGTCATGGAAGTGGACACTTCCATGATGATAATTTTGGTAATGTCATGGAACACTTCTACGACAGCACAGGTATGACTATCTTGATTCTGTCATAAAATCGTCATGGATGTACATGCATGACAAAAACGCGACCTACTGTGACAAACACGTATCATCACGGAAGTGTATTTTTTTTGTAGTGCCCCCTGGGCGCGCCCTCCTGCCTCGTGGCGTTCCAGACTTCAACTTCAAGTCTTCTGGTTTGCTTTCGGTCCAAGAAAGATCATCGCGAAGGTTTCATTCCGTTTGGATTCCATTTGGTATTCCTTTTCTGCAAAACACTAAGAAACTGGCACTGGGCCTCCGGTTAATAGGTTAGTCCCAAAAATAATATAAAAGAGCATATTAAAGCCCATTAAACATCCAAAACAGATAATATAATAGTAAGGAACAATCAAAAATTATAGATACGTTGGAGACGTATCACGCCCTGGTCCGCGCTAAAATCTGGTGCAGGGATCCAACAAAAGTTAGTGGCATGTTTGAGATTTTCCACGAGATGAGTGGCTTTATGATGCATGTGGAACGGGAGGTGGGAGGTCCGCTTGCTCCAACTCCACCGTCCCCTCCTCATCCCCGGCCACCTACCGATGACGACCAGGAGGGCGAAGATGGGTCAACCCGCAGTCTGACCACCGGCGAGTGGGAGGCTGCGGGTGCCAATGCCAAGGACTCCATCCGTGATGGGGCCTCCACCGAGAAAGGGGCGCCTGGGGGCATCGGCAAACAAGTGCTGGGCTCGGGTGCTGGGGTGGAGGTGGTCAGTGCGAGGAAGGAACCGGAGGCGTGCCAGGTTCTGCCTCCAGTGGACACGCCACGCATGTTGCGCCGGGAGGTCGCTCCCCTGCCCATCAACGTGGACCAGTATGGCACTAATATGGATGAGGGGGCCTTGGGCCTGAGCGGGGGCAAGTCCGTGTCTTCCCCATCCTCGTGCAGCTCGCCGGACGCGACGGCTGGGCTGGGCCAAGCAGCGCGGGTGGTTATGTCTGGCATCACGGCTACCGCCCCAACTCCGGGTGCATCTTCAACTCCACGGTCGTCAATGTCGTGCTCCTCGCCTCCCATGCGTTTGGCGGCCTTGACGGCAATCCCGTAGCTGGTTAGCGCCAAGGCTATAGTGGCGGCCATTGAGCCGGTCCAACTTGAGTCACACTTTGAGGGGGAGGAGTTCCTGGAGAATCAGCTTTCGGCCGAGGACTACGCGGATGCATTCGAGGCTATTCAGGTTGGAGGGGGCAGCAAGACGATGAGTTTTGAAGGCCAGGCTGGAGGAAACGCTTCTCCGGTTCGGGCGTCAAGGGCTAGCTCAAGGGTGGCCGCATCCAAGGCATCACACATGATGGAGAAGGCCATGAAGCTCAAGGCTAGCAAAGGCCTCCAAGGTATAATTTCGAAACCCACTACCCGATCCATGTCCTCCTTTAAGGTTTTAGCGCTCGCTTCGGATGCCCAATTGTTGAGAGTGGCTAAGGATAGTAACGTGATCTTGGGGTCAGAGGAGCGAACCCCACTTGAGGTGCTGGAGGGCTTTCGCGCCCAGGAGGCGGCTCAGGCAGATATTGCCGAGGCTGTTGTTCGACGTGATCTCTCACGAACGGCCCTGGCGGAGTCCCAGGCGTGCGAGGAGGCTGGTTCTGTCAGGGAGCCGACAGTGCCAGCCGACCGCGCGGGCTCGCGTCACGGGCGAGGGAGGGGCCGGGTAGGCGGCCAAGGTCGTGGTCGTGGTCGCGGGAGAACCTCCATCGTTAGGGCGGAAGTAATTAAGGGGGTGGGGGCCCGATCCCCCTCAGTGAAACTATGAGGGGCCTGATATGGAACATCCGAGGGTTTGGGCAACTTGATCGGAGGCGGCAACTGATCGAGTAATTAGAGACCAGCATTGATTTTGTGGGCCTGCAAGAAACGATCCGTTCGTCCTTCTCTCAAGTGGAGTTGGACTCGCTAGGCGGGACCGTGGGGTTCCAGTGGGAGTGGGTCCCGGCGTCTGGCCGGTCGGGAGGCATCCTCCTTGGGGTTAACAGGGAGACCTTCGAAGTTCTATCGTATTCGAGGGGAAATTTCTTCATAGGGGTGGAGATAATTCAAAGAGATATTAACTTCAAAATGGAGTTATTAGTGGTGTACGGACCGGCGGATCATTCCAGGTCCCAGGATTTTTTTAGCGAATTACATGCCAAAGTGTGCGAGTCTGCGAATCCATTGGTCATAGCGGGAGACTTTAATCTTATCAGGTCAAGAGAGGATAAGAGCAACCAGGTTATTAATGATCAACATCTTGTGGATATGTTTAATGAGTGGGTGGCGGATTTGGCGCTTATTGAGCTGTAGAGGGTTGGAGCTCGCTTCACCTGGTCGAACAACCAGGAAAACCCAATCCGTAGCGTGTTAGATAGAGTGTTCATTTCGACGGAATGGGAGGCGAAGTTTCCCGCGTGCTCGCTTGTCACGGAAATGAGACTGGGATCAGATCATTGCCCCCTTACCCTTTTGTCCGGGGAACAATTCCGACGCATACCAAAACAGTTCTACTTCGAGAAGCAATGGTTACTCCAGCCAGGTTTTACTGAGAGGGTGACTCACGTTTGGCAGGAAGCTTGGACCCCACCGATATGGACCTCTCTGTGATCTCCTCGACGAATGGAAGCATTGCATCCGTCTTTTGAGACATCACCTCAGAGGGTGCGGGGAATGTGGGGAGTCAGTTACGAGACCGTAAAGCGAATCTTCTGGAGGAAATAAAGGCTCTGGACCATCAGGCCGATAACAACGCCCTGTCTCCTGATGGATGGGCAAGGAGATATGTGGTGGAGGCAGAAATGCTCGTCATCCTAGCGTGTGAAGAAATCTACTGGAAGCAGAGAGGGCAACAAAAATGGGTTCTCAAAGGGACGCGAGCACATAATTTTTTCACGCTATTGTGAATGGTCGGAGACGTCGATGTACCATCCAGGTCTTGTGAGAGGGGGACCGGATCTTTTCCGAGGAGGGGGAGTTACGTACACACATTGACACCTTCTATAGGCAGCTGCTAGGGTCCACCGCCAGGGGGGAGGCCCGACTAGGTTCAAATATGTGGGGACAAGATAGGAGAGTCTCGGCCGAAGACAACCGGAAACTCACACAACCTTTCTCCTTTCAGGAGGTGACTAATAACCTGTGGGAAATGCGGGCCAACATGGCACTGGGACCCGATGGGTTTCCTGTGACTTTCTATAAAAAATTCTGGAACATAGTGGGACAACAATTCTGTGGCCTAGTCCATGACTTCATGGTAGGAAAGATCGACATTAATAGGCTCAATTATGGGGTGTTGACTCTATTGCCAAAGGTCCAAGGGGCAGACAACATTCGGCAATTTCGCCCAATCATGCTTATCAATGTAAGTTTCCGCCAGATGGCAAAAGGTTTCGCAACTAGACTGGCACCAGTGGCCAACAAAATAATTGATGGGAGCCAAACAGCCTTTATTCGGGGCCGGAGAATCCTCGATGGGGCGGCAATCCTGCATGAGGTGCTTCACGAGCTTGAGGAAACTAAAGAGGAGGTGTTTATTCTCAAAATTGACTTTGAAAAGGCCTATGACCGTGTAAGATGGGATTTTCTAGAGGAGGTGCTTAAGGCGAAGGGTTTTGACCCCCTATGGGTAAGTTGGATGTGGCAGTTGGTGAGGGGTGGCCAAACGGCCGTAAACATTAATGGGGAAGTGGGATCATTCTTTAGAAACCAAAGGGGGGTGCGGCAGGGAGACCCAATTTTGCCGCTTCTTTTCAATATCATGGTTGATGCCCTTGCCACAATCCTGGACCATGCCAAGGAGGCAGGTCATATCTTCGGTGTGGCTTCCGGGATTATCCCTGGGGGCCTGTCACATTTGCAATACGCAGATGACACCCTCATATTTATCAAGAAGTCGGAGCGGGAGATAACGAACTTAAAATTCCTGTTAATGTGCTTTGAGGAGATGTCGGGTCTCAAGATAAATTTTGATAAAAGCGAGGCATTTGTCATAGGAAGTGATTTAGAATCCCAGCTAAGAGTGGCACACATGATGAACTGTGAACTAGGGTCCATCGCAATGAAATACCTGGGAATGCCCATATCATCAAGAGCGTTATCGATGGGAGACTTCCAACCTGTAGTGGATACGACTGCGGCTAGGGTGGAGCCGTGGCAAGGCAAAATCCTTGCCTCGGGTGGGAAGCTAGTTCTCATCAATGATTGCCTCACAAACATCCCTATGTTCATTATGGGCTTCTATCTCCTTCATGACCGAACTCATGCAAAGCTTGACAAGGTGCGATCCCACTTCTTTTGGGCGAACCAGGACGGGAAACAAAAATACCACATGGTCAGGTGGGATAAGATATGCGAACCAAAGGAAGTGGGAGGCTTGGGGGTCATAAACACCAAGGTTATGAACTGGTGCCTTATGACTAAATGGGCGTGGAAGATATTAACGGGGCAAGGGGGTCTGTGGCTCCAGATCTTCAGGACGAAATACCTAGACCAGGGGGAATTAATTTCAGAAGGAATGTAAAATTGTCTCAATTTGCGAGGGTGGTAAAGAAGGTCCAACCTCTCCTCCAGCTTGGGACACGTTTCGAGGTACAAAATGGGAAGGCCACATGCTTCTGGTCGGATATTTGGTGCGAGGGTACACGACTTCAGGAGAGATTCCCTGACTTATTTGCTATCACTGAAAATCCGACGTATGGCAACAGAATAGGTGGGCACCTAGGTCCCGCAGACCTCTCGGGGAGGCTAAGGTTGTGCAATGGGAAGAATTGCGGTCGATGCTCCAACGGATTCAGTTGAGTCAGGAGCAGGACGTGGTCATTTGGCGCCTAGAGCCGCCAGTGCAATTTTCCACGGGATCGTTATATAAAGAGATTTTTAGATCCCCAACATCTTGTGACCTAGCAGGTATCTGGAAAGCTCGCATTCCGGCGAAGATTAAAATCTATCTATGGCAAGTGGCACACAACAGAATTACGAGTGGGGACCAGGATCAGAAATGCCATGGCCCGAGTGACGAAAAGTGTGTATGGTGTGGCGAGAACGAGGACCGTGATCATATACTTTTTAGACACATTATGGCTCAATTTGTGTGGAGTGCGGTTCGAGAAGCAACAAGATCAGGGTGGAATCCGGGTGGATTCTCGGACCTATATCGCTTGATCGGTTCTACAAGGGGGAGAGATAAGCGATTGCCGTGGATGGGTTTTGGGGCAATAGCCTGGGCCCTCTGGACTACTAAAAACAAATCTCTAATAGAGGGACAAATTATCCGACACCCGGCTGAGCTCCTATAGAAAATTGTGTCCTTCCTGCAGCTGTGGAAGATACTTACAAGACCTCAGGACAGAGGAGGCGTGGAGGAGCTTGTAACAAGGATACGGGCAAAGTGCAGTGATCTTCAAAGAGCTTCATAGGGCAAGCCACGGTGGGGCGCAACCCTCTGCTACCCAGATAGCATGTAGTGCCTGCATGTTGGTCATACTACGGCGCTGCGTCGCCTGTCTGCCTATGGCATGTATCTTTATCTTTTCATGCTTTTATCAAGAACTTGTGACGTTGGTTTGTAAGGGCCTCAGTTTAAGGCTGGGCAAGCACGTCTTATCTAAAAAAATGTTGAGAAATGGATAAGAACAAGGTCATAGGAAGATGAAGCAGTCCATGGACATGAGGGGGTTGTTGAGGTCATCCACCAATTCGCCACCCCCACCGCCAGCGTGGCCTGCCATTGCTCCGACGGTCTTCCTCCTACCGGCAGAATCTGCTGCTGATCGACACGACAAGGAAGAAGACAACAACACCAGTGGACGTCGAGCGGCGGAGGCTGACCAGGGGAGCTTCTTCTTCTTACCTTGTTGCGGCCGGCAGAATGGAAAAGAAGGTTGATGTCGAGGTGGCAGGAGATGTAGAAGTGCATGCTCTAGCCAATGCATTCAAAAGACCGATCTATTATTTATTGTGTTTACTGAGTTTTGAATCCTGAACCTCTTGATTGTAAGTTTATGCATCTAAACAGCCCACCCATCAGACCGGTAGGATGAAAAAGACTAGGTAATTTATTTATATGTAACACGAGAAGCCCGACTCGTGCCCGATCATACATGGTAGTGCTACAGCGAGCATGCATGCACGAGATTTGAATGCAAAGACACTGTCGCTCGCAGATGGGGCAACAAGTATCGTCTGTCAAGCAATTTCGTCTCAGCATTTCACAAGTGATGAGCATCCGCGTATTGTATTGTGCCATAAAGCACAACGTGCCAACCAATTAGTAGTAGACTTTTTGCACTAAATTAAAGCTGACATGGAATGGTCATTTGGTTAGACCGCGCGCAAAATGTTTGAATCTGCAACAGCAGGCAGGCTGGCACATTACGCCGCCAGCACAAACATACACTGATGAACCAGTTTCAATTGCATTAATCAGTTGCAACAACAACACCTCAAATCTGCCACCTCAACAGGCCGGCAGATGCAGTGCTCAGGTGCACATGGTAATTAAACACATATTACAGAGTTAATTTAAGGTGCTAGCTAGTTGGACCGAAGACAAATACACACACACACACACACACACACTCATATGTACAACATATTCCCTTGCCTGTTCATTGTCCTAATTGACCTCATCTGGCTCTCAAATCAAATCAAATGTACCAGAGTTCAAAAGGCAGCATCTTTCTAGCAGCCATCAGCCCTAACAAATCAAACCCATTCAACTTGGCTACAACAGTTTGAAACAATGACAAAGCAAACACACACACACACACACACACACACACACACAAGAGAAATCTGATGAACCCAGGAACCAAAAGAGTATGATAAAGGAAATATATTATTTTGAGAAGATATCAATTACACCGAGCCTCTACACCAACCTGACTCAAGAGCTACTCAAGACATCGAGGGTGCACACAACCAACTCTCAGTCCCATATCTTTCCTCCTCCACAAGAAAAGCCCTCTCCTCACGTCAGCGCTGCTGCCAGTCCATCCCATCTCCGATGGCCTCTAGGCCATGGAGGTGCTGAGAATCTCGGCCCCCCGCCGGTGGGTGGGACCCCGTTCTCGTTCTTGAGATTCAGCGTCTTAGTTGGGGCTGTATGGCGGTGGCGATGTCGCTTAGTAGGAATAATGTCTCCCATGTTCTATCCCCGTCGTGATGGTGCGTTTAGCATCACTGGAGGGCGTTTGGAGGTTTGACTCTGTCGGATCTTGCGGGATTCAGTCGGTGCTGGTCTTCGATGGATCTATTTGGATCCGGTCTTTGTTCGTCTTTGTTTAGGTGTTTACATGTTTGACTTCTGATCTACGACTTTCTTCATCGACGATGGTTGCTACTCCGGTGCGCTGGTCCTATAGGGTCTTAGCACGACGACTTCCTGACTTTCTACTACAAGAAGGTTTATCCGGCTCCGATGAGGGAGGGTCGATGACGGCGGCGCACCTTTGGCTCGCTCCAATGCTTGTAGTCGTCGCTAGGTGGTCCACGGACATGGTTGTAGTTTTTATTACCTCTGTTGTTCTTTGTACTGCCATGATTGAAGATGAATAGATTGAAAGTTTCTCACAAGAAAAAGAGGATGCACACAACCAAATCATTGCAAAATAAAACAAGGGACTAGTAGAACAACTGCAAAAAACAATAGCAATAACCGTTAGTGACGGCAACCCTAGGTAAACAGAATAAGTGCTCCAACAACGATGCCTTTAGGAAGGGAACGATGCACGAGCATCGCCTTCGCTGGACCTAGCTACTGTAGCTAGATCATGGACTTCCACCGAAGAGATGAGTCTGAATAAACTCCATGCATTGCCTTCAGCAAAGGAACGCCATGTGAACTATGCTATTGCTAGGCTCAACCAATGAGTTCACAACCCCCATGGAAATCAAGCATTTACACTCAAAAGGTACCACCTAGCTGACGTGACCCTATTCGTTCACCACCTTTGTGATCCATCATCGAACAAGTGCGCTCACACCGATCCTCGCATGGACCTAACCACACAATTAAAACCATGCTCTCATAACACATGTTTTTGTTGAACACATAGGGACTACCGCCATGTCAACCGATCTCATGCCACCGAGAGTCCAGATTGTCCACGCAGCCAATTTAGACCAGTCACATGGGGCACCTTGGGCAAGGACGGAACCCAGGCAAAAGTTGAGTCATCTGATTTGCGCAGATGCCATCTTGGACCATGTTGAGCACTTCAAACCTCTACACTGAGTCGGAGGCATTCAATCACACGAGCGCACCGTTGGGAACCTCTAATATGGAGACTAAAACTCGTCGTCCTTGCGCTCCGTAGAGATGGTTAGCGGCTTTTTGGGTTGCGTATGTGAGATGTGTTGATACATAAGCAAACATTTTCCCTTTAGTTGCACATGCTACATGGCCAGCTCACAATTACAGTTGTACACCTCTTCGGTAAGCGGAACTGTAAGTACACGTTCACGTGGGTATGTACATCTAGTGTTGCATGGGTCGGTAAGTTCTAAGAGAAGTGAATGTTTTCCTTTTATTTTCATCCCATACTGGTACGGACATGTGGCAGGTGCGCAATTGACCCCACACAATGATGGTTGGATATGTCGGGGTGATATATGAGGTTTCTCCCTTAGTTATACATCACACTTGGCTTGAGTGCCGTTATAGTTACTCATCTCCAAGACTCGTAGTTGCCATGAATATCACGAGGCAACATCACTTGTACGTTAAGAAAACCTGTTATTGATCTTATTGTGCTAATTAAATTGATTTTTCATTGGATAACAAGTTGGTCGATCTTGTAAATAAAGGAGGAAAATCAGAAGGTGTTGATGCTGGGAGCAAATCTCATAGAGCAGGTAACAAGTGAAGTGTTTTCTGCTTCACAAGGGTGGCGTCCTGGCGCTCTTCGGATCAGTAGCTGAAGATCTTCATTGGTGACTCCACCTAGCGACCATGAACTCTTGGGGGGGTCCTTTTTGCGCATGGACGCCTCAGTTCTCTTTTGATGTTTTCCTGCTGTCTAGCATTGGATTTGTGATTTTCTCCTAAGTTCACTAGTGCTCTCTAATATAAAGTTGGAGTCTACTTGTGTCGCCTGTTCTACTGATGTTCTCTCTGGCACTGGATGATGGAGTTGTGATGTTGCTTTTGCTCGTTAGTTGAATACTTTGTATGGAATCATATGGTTTCTCCAATAGAAATCAGAGGGAGCGGGCCCTTTCTCAGTCAAAACCTTCTACGTTAAGGACTGGGTGATCGTAAAAATGCTCTACATGTATCTCCGAAGGTGTCTGTTGAGTTGGCATGGATCGAGATTAGGATTTGTCACTCCGTGTATTCAAGAACTACGTCGGTATTTCCCCAAAGAGGAAGGGATGATGCAGCACACCAACGGTAGGTATTTCCCTCAGTGATAAGACCAAGGTTATCGAACCAGTAGGAGAACCAAGCAACACTACGTAAACAACACCTGCACACAAATAACAAATACTCGCAACCCGACGTGTTACAGGGGTTGTCAATCCCTTTCGGGTAACGGCGCCAGAAATTGGCAAAGAGATGGGGTAAAGTTGTAATAGATTGGATAAATAGATCGCAAAGCAAATAAAGTGCAGCAAGATATTTTTGTATTTTTGGTTTAATAGATCTAAAAATAAAAGCAAATAAAAATAGATCGCAAAGGCAAATATAATAAAGAAGAGACCCGGGGGCCGTAGATTTCACTAGTGGCTTCTCTCGAGAAAAATAGCAAACGGTGGGTAAACGAATTACTGTTGGGCAATTGATAAAACTTCAAATAATCATGATGATATCCAGGCAATGATCATTATATAGGCATCACATCCAAGATTAGTAGACCGACTCATGCCTGCATCTACTACTATTACTCCACACATCGACCGCTATCCAGCATGCATCTAGTGTATTAGGTTCATGGAGAAACAGAGTAATGCAATAAGAAATAGACCCCATCTTGTTATCCTTAATAGCAACGATACATACGTGTCGGTTCCCCTTCTGTCACTAGGATCAAGCACCATAAGATCGAACCCATCACAAAGCACCTCTTCCCATTGCAAGATAAATAGATCAAGTTGGCCAAACAAAACCCAAATATCAGAGAAGAAATACGAGGCTATAAGCAATCATGCATATAAGAGATCAAAGAAGACTCAAATAACTTCCATGGATTAAAACATAGATCTGATCATAAACTCAAAGTTCATCGGATCCCAACAAACACACCGCAAAAATAGTTACATCATATGGATCTCCAAGAGACCATTGTATTGAGAATGAAAAGAGAGAGAGGAAGCCATCTAGCTACTAACTACGAACCCGTAGGTCCACAAAGAACTACTCACGCATCATCGGAGAGGCACCAATGAGCATCATGAACCCCTCCGTGATGGTGTCTAGATTGGATCTGGTGGTTCTGGAACTTGCAGCGGCTGGAATTGATTTTCGTCGACTCCCCTAGGGTTTCTGAAATATTGGGGTATTTATTGAGCAAAGAGGCGGTGCAGGATACCTCGGCTCCAGGCGCGCCCAGGTGGGTTGTGCCCACCTCAGTGGCCTCCCACACCGCCTCTTTGCTTAATAAATACCCCAATATTTCAGAAACCCTAGGGGAGTCGACGAAAATCAATTCCAGCCGCCGCAAGTTCCAGAACCACCAGATCATCCAGGCACGCCCTGGTGGGTTGTGCCCCCCTCGGGGTACCCCAGGTTCTTCTCCGGCCTAATGGATGTCTTCTGGTCCATAAAAATTGCACAAAACGTTTCGCTGTGTTTGGACTCCGTTTGGTATTGATTTCCTGCGATGTAAAAAACATGTAAAAAACAACAACTGGGATTGGGCACTATGTCCACAGGTTAGTACCAAAAATGATATAAAATGACTATAAAATGATTGTAAAACATCCAAGAATGATAATATAACAACATGGAACAATAAAAAATTATAGATACGTTGGAGATGTGATGTCTGCTAGAACTACGTCACCCAAAGAAGAAAGGATGATGCAGCACAGCAATGGTAGGTATTTCCCTCAGTGATGAGACCAAGGTTATCGAACCAGTAGGAGAAACAAGCAACACTACGTAAACACCACCTGCACACAAATAACAACCACTCGCGACCCGACGTGTTAAAGGGGTTGTCAATCCCTTTCGGGTAACGGCGCCAGAAATTGGCACAAGGATGTGAGAAAGTTGTAATAAATTAATAGATCGAACGCCAAATAAAATGAAGTGCAGAAAAGTAATTTTGTATTTTTGGCTTAACAGATCTGAAAATAAAAGAAAATAAAAATATATCGTGAAGGCCAATGTAATAAAGAAGAGACCTGGGGGCCGTAGATTTCACTAGTGGCTTCTCTCGAGAAAAATAGCGAAAGGTGGGTAAACGAATTACTGTTGGGCAATTGATAAAACTTCAAATACCCATGACGATATCCAGGCAATGATCATTATATAGGCATCGCGTCCAAGGTTAGTAGACCGACTCCTGCCAGCATCTGTTACTATTACTCGACACATCGACCGCTATCCAGCATGCATCTAGTGTATTAAGTTCATGGAAAGACGGAGTAATGCAATAAGAACCATGACATGATGTAGACAAGATCTATTTATGTATAAATAGAACCCATCTTGTTATCCTTAATAGCAACGATACTTACGTGTCGGTTCCCCTTCTGTCACTGGGATCAAGCACCGTAAGATCGAACCCATTACAAAGCACCTCTTCCCATTGCAAGATAAATAGATCAAGTTGGCCAAACAAAACCGAAATACCGGAGAAGAAATACGAGGCTATAAGCAATCATGCATATAAGAGATCAAAGAAGACTCAAATAACTTTCATGGATAAACACATAGATGTGATCATCAACTCCAAGTTCATCGGATCCCAACAAACACACCCAAAAAGAGTTACATCATATGGACTTCAAAGAGACCATTGTATTGAGAATGAAAAGAGAGAGAGGAAGCCATCTAGCTACTAACTACGGACTCGTAGGTCTATAAAAGACTACTCACGCATCATCGGAGAGGCACCAATGAACATGATGAACCCCTCTGTGATGGTGTCTAGATTGGAACTTGCGGCGGCTGGAATTGATTTTCGTCGACTCCCCTTGGGTTTCTAGAATATTGGGGTATTTATAGAGTAAAGAGGCGGTTTTGGAATATTGGGGTATTACCCACTAGGGCGCGCCTGGGCCTCCAAGTGTCCCCTTGTGGGTTGTGCTCCCCTCAGGTGCTTCTCCGGCCCACTGGATGTCTTTTGGTCCGAAAAAAATCCACAAAAAGTTTCGCTGCGTTTGGACTCCGTTTGGTATTGATTTCCCGCGATGTAAAAAACATGCAGAAAACAACAACTGGCACTTGGCACTATGTCAATAGGTTAGTACCAAAAAATGATATAAAATGATTGTAAAACATCCAAGAATGATAATATAACAACATGGAACAATCAAAAATTATAGATACGTTGGAGACGTATCAAGACGTATCAGCATCCCCAAGCTTAATTCCTGCTCGTCCTCGAGTAGGTAAATGATAAAAACAGAATTTTTGATGTGGAATGCTGCCTAACATATTCATCACATTTTTTTTTCTTTATAGCATGGACATTTGGACTTTTATATGGTTCAAAGCAATAGTCTAGTTTTGAGATGAAAACTTAAATACTCAAGCATATCAACAAGCAACCATGTCTTTCAAAATATCAACGCTAAAATAAGTTTTCCCTAGCCCATCATGCTCAATCATTGATCCATTCATGAAACACACTCGCATATTAGCTACACCCGATGCTCAAGTATGATCATAGTGCCCCTTAGTTGGTGTTTTATAAGAGAAGACGGAGACTCAAATTAAAAATAAAAATTGCATAAAGTAAAAGAAAGGCCCTTCGTAGAGGGAAGTAGGGATTTGTAGAGGTGCCAGAGCTCAAAGCGAAAAAGATATAGATAAAACATTTTGCGAGGCATGCTTTTCCTGTCAACGAGAACGATCGAGTAGTTCCCACTACTTTCCATGCTAGATATATCATGGGCGGTTCCCAAACAGAAATTTTATTTTATTTCTTTTTCAACCATACTTTCACTTTCCATGGCTAACCGTATCCACGGGTGCCTTCCATACCAACACTTTTCAAGGAATTTATTATTTGACAACATAAAGTATATTTATTTTTCATTTCGGGTGCATTCCTAATAACTTTGCCTTAATCTCGTGCAATGACAAGTGAATAAACACCCATCGTGAGAATAACATATCTAGCTTGGAAATATATCAACCACCCCCTACAATTTCATGAGCGGTACGAGCACAGAAACGAGAAGTTTATTTTGAAAATTAGAGATGGCACATACAAATTTGCTTAGAATGGCAAAAGAATACCACATATAGGTAGGTATGGTGGACTCACGTAGCAAAACTGGTTTAAAGGATTTTGGATGCACAAGTACCGATCATACTTAGTGCAAAATGAAGGCTAGCAAAAGATTGAGAAGCGACCAACCAAGAAACAAAAAATTTCATGAGCGTGCATTAAGCATAACTAACACTGAATAATGCACCACAAGTAGGATGTAATTTCATTGCATAACTATTGACTTCCGTGCTTGCATAGGGAATCACAAACCTTAACACCAATATTCTTACTAAAGAATAATTACTCACCAACATGACTCACATATCACATCATCTTATCTCAAAACTATTACAAGGACTCAAGTTTATTTTGTCCAATGGTCTTCATGAATTTTTTTATTATATCCTTCTTGGATATCTATCACTTTAGAACTAATTTTCATGTGTTGCTTTTGGAAAGCTGAAACAAATGTAAGTGAAGATCATGGGCATAATATTTCTTTCTCTCAAATTAGTTTAAGTGAAGCAAGAGAGAATTTCTTAAATTTTTTACTAACTCTCAAATAAATCTAAGTGAAGCAAGAGAGCATTTCTTCAAAAATACTAAAGCACACCATGCTCAAAAAGATATAAGTGAAGCACTAGAGCAATTCCATACCTCATAAAGATTTAAGTGAAGCATAGAGAGCAATTCTAACAAGTCATGGCATAATTTTGGCTCTCTCAAATAGGTGTGTCCAGCAAGGATTCAAGACATAAAAAAAGAAAAACAAGCAAAGACTCATATCATACAAGACGCTCCAAGCAAAACTCATAGTATGTGACGAATAAAAATATAGTTCCGAGTAAAATACCGATGGTTGTTAGAAGAAAGAGGGGATGCCACCCGGGCATCCCCAAGCTTAGTTGCTTGCTTCTCTTTGGATAATATCTTGGGATGCCATGGGCATCCCCAAGCTTAGGCTCTTCTTGCCCCTTATTCCTTCATCCATCGTAACATCACCCAAAACTTGAAAACTTCAATCACACAAAACTCAACAAAACCTTCGTGAGATCCGTTAGGATAAGAAAGAAAATCACTACTATAAGTATTGTAGCAACCCAATTCATATTTTATTCTTGCATTACATATACTGTATTCGAACTTTTCTATGGCAAAAACTCTTCAAAGAAAACAATAGAATCATCAAAACAAGCACACAACGCAAAGAATATAGAATCTGTCAAAAACAGAACAGTATGTAGCAATCTGGGTATTCCGAATACTTATGAAACTCCAAACTTTCTGAAAAATTAGGACCACGTGAACAATTTGTATATAAATCTTCTGCAAAAATAATTGGTATTTTATCACGCTTCTGTTAAAAATGAGAATTATTTTCGTGAGCGCAATTTTTTTTCAGCAAGATCAAATTAACTATCACCCAACATGATCCTAAAGGCTTTGCTTGGCACAAACACTAATTAAAACACAAAAAACAATATCATAACAGTAGCATAATTTTGCAAACACTCAAGAACATAAAGCAAAAGACAAAAGTAAATTTTATTCATTGGGTTAACTGCCAACAAGCGCTATCATTTTACGCACTTAGCTAGGCATAAAGCAAGGATCTAAGTTTTGTCATCTTTGTTTCTCGATCCATAAGATGCCCTCATGATTGATTCATATGGTGGCCTAATTCTTGTTCTAGGGAAGTGTTCCATACCCTTCCTTAGTGGAAATTGAAATTTAATATTGCCCTCTTTCATATCAATCACGGCACCAATAGTACGTAAAAACGGTCTACCAAGAATAATTGGACAAGACGGATTGCAATCAATATCAAGAACAAAAAAAATATGGGCACATAATTCCTATTTGCAAGAATAAGTATATCCTTAATTCTTCCCATAGGCTTTTTAATAGTAGAACCCGCCAAGTGCAAATTTAAAGAACATTCTTCCATATCGGTAAGTGATGTCTACTACGCAACTTTATCCTGGTAGACATTGTTGGGCCTCCAAGTGCAGAGTTTTGTAGGACAGTAGCAAATTTCCCTCAAGTGGATGAACTAAGGTTTATCAATCCGTGGGAGGCGTAGGATGAAGATGGTCTCTATCAAACAACCCTGGAACCAAATAACAAAGAGTCTCTTGGGTCCCCAACACACCCAATACAACGGTAAATTGTATAGGTGCACTAGTTCGGCGAAGAGATGGTGATACAAGTGCAATATGGATGGTAGATATAGGTTTTTGTAATATGAAATTATAAAAATTGCAAGGTAACAAGTGGTAAAAGTGAGCGAAAACGGTATTGCAATGCTTCGAAACAAGGCCTAAGGTTCATACTTTCACTAGTGCAAGTTCTCTCAACAATGATAACATAATTAGATCATATGAAAATCCCTCAACGTGCAACAAAGAGTCACTCCAAAGTCACTAATAGCGGAGAACAAACGAAGAGATTTGTCGGGGGGATGAACCCCAGGCAGGCAACGAACCCCGGATCCTTCTGAAAAACAACGGGGCCAGCATCGCCCCTCGATCCGGCTCGCACTTGGCCGGGTCGCTCAACCCGGCGAAGCCCCGTGATCCGGCCAAGCTCTCCAACCCGGCCAGACTCCTCAACTCGGCCCCAAAAACCAAGCTCAAGACTTCCCCAACAAGCCAGCACTGCCCTTGGCGTGTTCTCCAAACCCGGCCAAGGGTCAGCGGCCGTCCCATCCCAGCCGTACGATGGGACGAGTCTCCACCAACTGATGACCGAAGCCACAGTGCCCGGGCCCATGCCTCTGGTCAGCTGGACGAGGCAACAGTGCCTCCCACCTACCCACTGACCAGGGCTGGCATGACAACAGTGCACCCGACATCACCCATGATGCTAGCAAGCGGCGACCTGACGGAGCGCCACTGTAGCCGACTCGACTCGGCCTCGCCCTGACGATCGACAAGGCACCACACAGTGCCCCCTAGGCGCATGGGGCCCGCGCCCGGGGAACCCGGCGAGCCCTGGCACCCGGCCGGTCCCCGCACCGGGTTCCTGGACACCGACGACCCGGCCCTACGGCCTTGTAACTTTACCCTTGTACCCCTAGGGGGTTGACCTATAAAACCCCCCAGGAGCCCTCATGCATACGGGCAACTCCAACACACACACATGTAGCAAGCCACACCCAAGGAGAGGGAGCAACCTAAGCCTTGGCATGCCTTCCTTCTTCCTCCATACAGCTCTAGGAGCAACTCTGTACTGTTACACATAAACCCCACTCGGCAGGACTAGGGGTGTTATCTCTCCCGAGAGCCCCGAACCCGGGTATGTCTTGGGTCCCGCGCTCGCTCATGCCGACCTCGCCTCTGGAGCCCACCAGTGCCCTCGAGCCTCCTCCTATCTTTAGCCATCCAATGGCATCTGCCGTGCGCCCACCACGACAGTTGGTGCCCACCGTGGGGCAGCTCGAGGTCCTGGCCGGGAGCATGCTTCAGACGGGGATCTTCTCCGACTCCGACAAGCCCGTCACGCTGGCGGACGACGTCATCGACGCGCTCGCCGCCTCCTTCGCCATGCTGCGCATCTCTGACGCGCCTATGGACGACGAGTACCCCCGCGAGGTATTTAGCTTTTCCGACTCTCCGCTCTCTGTCAACGACGACGCTCCCGCCGGTGTGATGGACCTCTGCGTGGAGTTTTTCATCACCGACACAGGCGCCTCCTCCTCGTCAAGTGTGGCAAGGAAGGCCGCCGAAGCTAAGGCCGCGGCGGATAGGGCCGGCTCGCCCAACCCGCTGCGCGCCACGATGCAGAGCCTCCGCATTCCGATCGGCACCGACATCGACGCCTCCAACATCGCCGAGGCCTGGACTTGCTCGATGAGGATCGCCAGCGCCTGCTGGACCTCACCGAGACGCTCGCCGCCGTGCAACGTCGCCTCGACTCTGCCCAGCTAGAGCGCGATGCCGCCTACGGTTACACGCCTGCCGCGCCTGAGCCCAGCCGGGTCGCCTACGTGCGAGCCTGGGGTAGCGCGATCGGGCGAGCCTTCGGCGCCCTCCCTCCCGTCTACATGACTCCCGTGAAGAACATGCGTGCTGCCCAGGCGGCCGCGGTCGACCTGGATCAGCTCGTGGGCGAAGAGCTGCAGGATCGCCTCAAGAGGGTGAACGACCTCCTTGCAGTGGCCAACGCGCAGCAGGACCGCCCCAACCAGGTCGCCAAGCCGGCCGGATCTGGCTCCGTTCGAGTCGCGGGACCCGGCGACAACCAGCACACGGCGTCTTCACCACCCGGCGAGACGCACTCCGGCCGCACCCGATGAGGGAGTCCTGGACTAAGGGGTCCTCGGGTGTCCGGCCTATTGTCAATGGGCCGGACTGATGGGCTATGAAGACATGAAGGCCGAAGACTGTACCCGTGTCTGGATTGCACTCTCCTTGGCGTGGAAGGCAAGCTTGGCGACCAACTATGAAGATTCCTTCTTATGTAACTGACTCTATGTAACCCTAGATCCCCCCGGTGTCTATAAAAACCGGAGGGTGTAGTCCAGAAAGGATATACTCATTACCAAAGTCATACAGGCCAGGCTTCTAGGTTTTAGCCATTACGATCTCGTGGTAGATCAACTCTTGTAATACTCATATTCATCAAGATAAATCAAGCAGGCAGTAGGGTATTACCTTCATAGAGAGGGCCCGAACCTGGGTAAACATCGTGTCCCCCGTCACCTGTTACCATTGACCTTAGACGCACAGTTCGGGACCCCCTACCTGAGATCCACCTGTTTTGACACCGACATTGGTGCTTTCATTGAGAGTTCCACTGTGCCGGCGATGAAAGGTTCGATGGCCACTTCGATCGTCTATAGTGACGTTGTCCAAGGAGAAACCTTCCTCCCCGGACAAATTTTCGTATTCGGCGGCTTCGTACTGCGGGCCAACTCGGTTGGCCATCTGGAGGAGATCGATAGCTACGCCCCTGGCCACCAGGTCAGATTTGGAAGCTTGAACTACGTCGCGGATATCCGTGGAGACCTGATCTTCAATGGATTTGAGACCACGGCGATCGCTCCCTCCCGCTCCGATGAACATGACTTAAATCTGTCATCGGAACATATTCAGGAGATGGTTAATGTAACTGCTACAGCCTTAGATCCGGAGCAGATTGCGCCATTGTTAAAACCTGTCCTTGGCGGGGGACTCACAGCCGAACTATGTCCGGTTCGAACTAGAGGCTGATGATGGTGAATTTCGCTTCCCACCCGCCACCCACTTCATAGCCACCGGCGAGGACTTAACCGACATGCTTGATTATGGCTCCAAAGACATCGACGGTATGGATGACGATGCTGACAAGGAGCAAGGCCAAGACCCGCCATTCACTGGACGTTGGACCGCCACCTCTTTGTACGATGTGTACATGGTTGACACACCTAAAAAAGCTAGCGATGATGACAAAGAAGACCCAGTTGCGAATAAACCTTATGAGACACAGTCCAAGCGGTGGCGCCCTAAATGCCGTCCTAAGTCACGTCACTCAAAGGACAACAACATTGGCACCGGAGAAAATAGTACTCCGAACGACACCGAAAACAATGAAAACCCTGTTGGAGCAACATCCGAACAAGAGGAACAAATCAACGGGCAAGTTAACCCTGATAACAGGCCATGCCCAACGACCCGGATGACGATAGTTACCGTCCACCCTCCGAGGATGAGGAGAGCCTCGGCAACGAAGACTTCATCATCGTGCCTAAGGCACCCCTCGAGCAGGAGCGCTTCAAGCGCCAGCTAATAGCTACTGCAAGAAACCTGAAGAAAAAGCAGCAGCTTCAAGCTGATCAAGACCTACTCATTGACAGATGGACAGATGTCCTGGCAGCCGAAGAATACGGCCTCAAGCGTCCAACCAAGAGTTACTCGAAATGCAGACTGGTACCTCAGTTCGATGAGGAGGCACCAGAGCCCATACCTCCCTCGCGCAATGCGGAACGACCACCACGTGGTCGGGATAGTGCGGTGGACCGACCAACCCGCGGTCGGGATAAAACAGCAACTCAGGCCGAACAGCATCCCGCCCCACCACCTCGTAAAAACAGAGTCAAAACAGCTCGGGACTATACATACGACCTTCGGCAGGACTTGGACAGTAGAGCAGGACACACCAGATCAATCTATGGATCGCGAGGATGCCTTTCGACTCGCGACGACAGCTACCTATTCGGATGTGACAAACCTAGTCACGCCCGGGCCGATAACCCAAGGAAGACTTCATCGGAGGTGCGCCGTGACGTGACCCGATATAGAGGCGCCGCACACCCTCTCTGCTTCACAGATGAAGTACTGGATCATGAATTCCCCGAGGGGTTCAAGCCCGTCAATATTGAATCATACGACGGAACAACCGACCCCGCAGTATGGATCGAGGATTTTATTCTCCACATCCATATGGCCCGAGGAGACGATCTCCACGCCATCAAATACCTCCCACTAAAACTAAAAGGGCCAGCTAGACACTGGTTAAATAGCTTGCCTGAAAATTCCATCGGCAGCTGGGAGGACTTGGAAGAAGCTTTTCTTGACAGCTTCCAAGGCACTTATGTCCGGCCACCAGACGCCGATGAATTAAGTCATATAGTTCAACAACGTGGAGAATCAGCCAGAAAATTCTGGACTAGGTTCCTAACCAAAAAGAACCAGATCGTTGATTGTCCGGATGCCGAAGCCCTAGCGTCCTTCAAACACACCATCCATGACGAATGGCTCGCCCGCCACCTCGGCCAAGAAAAACCGAAATCCATGGCAGCCCTCACGGCACTCATGACCCCCTTTTGCGCGGGTGAGGGCAGCTGGCTGGCTCGTAGCAAAAACACAGCCAGCGAGGCAGGCCCCTCCGAGGCCAAAAACAACACCGGTAAGCTCCGGCGCAATAGACACAAACGCCGAAGCAATGGCGATAACACCGATGAAACTACGGTTCACACCGGATTCAGTGGCTCCAAGTCCGACCAGCGGAAGAAGGCCTACAAAAGGAACAGCGAGGGACCATCCTGCTTGGACCACATACTCGACCGTCCGTGCCAGATACATGGCACCTCAAACAAACAAGCCAATCATACCAACAGAGATTGTTGGGTTTTTAAACAAGCCGACAAGTTAGATGCCGAGAACAAGGAAAAGGGATCACAAAGTGAGGACGATGACAAAGAGCCCCGGCAGCCGAACACTGGGGGGCAGAAGAAATTTCCCCCTCAAGTCAAAACGGTGAACATGATATACGCTACACACATCCCCAAAAGGGAGCGCAAGCGCGCACTCAGGGACGTCTACACGGTAGAGCCAGTCGCCCCAAAATTCAATCCGTGGTCGTCATTCTCGATCACCTTCGATCGTCGAGATCATCCAACTAGTATCCGCCATGGCGGCTCGGTCGCACTGGTTCTCGACCCAATCATCGACGGATTTCACCTAACACGAGTCCTAATGGACGGTGGCAGTAGCCTCAACCAGCTCTATCAGGATACAGTGCGCAAGATGGGATTAATCCCTCACGAATCAAACCCACAAAGACTACCTTTAAAGGAGTCATACCGGGCGTAAAGGCCCGTTGTATGGGCTCAATCACGCTGGAAGTGGTCTTCGGTTCCCCGGACAACTTCCGAAGCGAAGAGCTAATCTTCGATATCGTCCCCTTCCGCAGCGGCTACCACGCACTGCTTGGAAGAACCGCGTTTGCTAGATTCAACACGGTGCCACACTACGCTTATCTGAAGCTCAAGATGCCCGGTCCACGCGGCGTCATAACAGTCAATGGAAACACCGAACGCTCCCTCCGTATAGAGGAGCACACAGCCGCCCTAGCAGCAGAGGTACAGTGTGGCCTTCTCAAGCAGAACTATAATTCGGCTGTCGAGCCCCTAGACATCACCAAGAGGGTCCGGACCACACTGCAACAAGATAGCTCGACTCCTCAAGAGCTCGATTAGCAATGCGGCCTCCATCCCAGTCCCCATGAGGTAGCGGCATTCACACCACGCCTACATAATTACGCACTCAAAATCCCATGGGCATCGACGGAGGCACAGCCAGCTTGCAGTGCACAGTTCGGCTAAACTGATCCCGGACTCACTTGTATCTTTACTTTTTCCTTTTTTTTCAGGTCTCTTTTATACAGGCCTCCTTCGATGGCCTGATTACTGGTCCTGTCAAAGGACAAGTACACCAGATTGGCACAGAGCACAGGCATATAGGGGAAACCCTAGAGGACAATCCAACCTGTTTTTCAGTACCCAAATGCAGCTCTCCTTTGGTCATGGCATGTTAAATAGCCGGTTGCTTCTCGCACTATATGTATAAATGCGCTTCGACGCATTAACCCAACTATAATGGAAACAGTTCACGGCCCAAGTCTAGGGGCTCCAGATACTACCTCTGCTCTCTTTCTGTTTTCCTTTGCCATTAATTACTTATATTCTCGCACCCGTGCACTTTGGTACGTTTCATATTCGCGAGGGGCTCCCCATCGCCCCATAATACGGCAACAAAGTCCGAACACTTCTTATAGATAAGTTCGGCACCCCGAATTTAGCATTATATGCATTGGCTCCGAATCATGTGTTTGGTCAATAGTTGGGTTGCCCGGCTCCTGTGCTTGCTACCCTACATTCCGCTACATCGGCTAGGGTAGTAAAGGGAGAACTACTGCAATTGTGCCCTGGTCTAAACCGGATGAGCACCTCAGTAGAGAAAGCCGAAAACTGACTGTCATGATGCGGCGAGAGTCGGTCAGTTGTTCGGAGGTCACAAATCGTTGAAGATTTTTTCCGCATTCCGCGAAGGATCGGTACTTCCCGGTCAGACGCTGACAGCACTTTGGTTCGCATACCAGGGGCTGCGCCAAGTTTTATTATAAAACTCCTATGGCTAAGTGAGGGTGTTTAAGCCGCATAGTCTGATTGCCTAGTTCGTTGCGCTAAACAACTCCTTCAAGGACCGTATAATTGGATAAAGATTGTTTAGATTCCATCCCGAACACCTCCGTACTACCTACGTGAGGGCAGAAGCCAACGACTGGCCAACCCTCAGATTCCATACAACACGGCCACACAGGAGGAAACAATTAAAACATAACAAACATTATATTACAAACCGGCTTTGTTTTTATCATACAAGGCAAGGACAAAATACGAGTGTATTCATTCGAAAACAATGTCCTGCCCGCACTGCGCTGCTGCAAGTCGAGACCCTTCTAGGACATCCGCAAAATATCGCTCAGGTGTGCGGTGCTCCTTGCCCTCTGGCGGCCCCCTTGCCACCTCGACGGTGTCCATCTTTGCCCACCCCATCTTACAACGGGCGAAGGCCATGCGGGCACCTTCGATCCAGACTGATCGCTTGATGATGTCTAGCCGCGGGCAGGCTTCCACCACCCGCTTCATGAGGCCAAAATAGCTGGTAGGTATAGCTTCGGCTGGCCACAGCCGGATTATTAAATCCTTCATGGCGAGTTTGGCCACCCTGTGCAGCTCGACCAACTGCTTCAGTTGATCGGCAAAGGGCACCGAATGTTCTGGTACAGCATACTGCGACCAGAACAGCTTCTCCGTGGAATTCCCTTCTCTGGCTCAGAAGAACTCCGCGGCATCGGACACGCTGCGTGATAGATCCGCAAAAGCCCCTGGGAAACTCTGAATCCGGGTTAGTAAAAGGTACTTCCTCTCCGCATACTTGCTTTGCATGTTAAAAGCCTTACCCGCTGCGACTTTCTTGGCCTCCTGCATCTCCTGGAGAGCGTCCCGGGCCTCATTCCGTGCAGTCTCCGCAGTCTGGCGAGCCTTGGTAAGTTTAGTCTCTTGAACCGACGCCTCGCGCTCCAAGGCTTCGCACTTCTTCACCGCGTCCTGGAGCTCCTGCTGGACCTCGCTGACCTGGGCCTTGAGCTTCTTACGGGCGGCTTGCTGCTGGACAACCTTCCCCTCGGCTTCAGCCAGGGCATTTTTCAGGGCTTCGACCTCGGTCGCCGCCCCTACACATATTATGACACTCCGGCCAATACTCCCCGCTTATTCTTTCCGAATACACAGCAAGTCGTCACTCACCTTGCTTCTCCTGGAGCTGAATCTTCACCTTGCCGAGCTTGGTCTCGGCCCGCTCCAACCTCTGCTTCAGTTCAGAGACTTCGGCAGCATGCGAGGTCACGGCCAATAGCGATGTCTGCTCATTTATACATATCAAGTTAGTCTCCTACAAAGGGTTGATCCTCTGTCCGGCCTTTCTTTCCGAACAACGGACGGTGTCTCAGGGGCTACTGTCAGCACGGGGTGTTCTCTTTCTACGTGACTTACCTCAAAACATGTCAACAGATTGTTGCAGGCCTCGTTTAGTCCGCTCTTGACAGACTGAACCTTCTCGATCACCATACCCATAAGGACAGGGTGCTCGTCCACAATGGAGGCGCCTCGTAGCGCCTCCATCCGGTTATCCGGTGCCCCTGGTTGGACAGGGGCCAACGGTGGAATTGGCACACTCCCCTCCTTCGAGGGAAGGCGCGCGCCGGATTCCGGGGCCGCATCGGTCCCCGGAATCGTATTCGGCTGAGGGCCCAACTGAATACGTCCCTCCTCGCCAGTCTCCATGGGGATCTGCTCCCCCATGTGTCCGGCAGCGGAGGTCTCGCCATGCGGTGCCTCCTGGACAACATCCTGGGCCCCACCCCGGCTCGAAGCGGTCCTTTGGGACAACACTTCGGTGTCATCCTTGGCCTCGGGGGAATAAGCGGGCGGCGGCGACATGCTGGCCATTTCCTCCGGATCCAACGAACCTCCAGATGAGGATCGCTGGATGCTGTCACGGGCCGGACTGCAATAGCACAATTAACCACGTCAAAAAAATAAAAAGGAGAGGCCGGGTACACTTGTATACGTGAGTCATGGTACTTACGATGCGGCCCGAGGCTTAGTGCGGAGGCGCGCTCTAGACTGCTGTCAATGTCCCACGCGGTGTTGACCGCAAGGGCGCCCTTCCCCTTCTTGGGCGTTCCCGCCTCCAGATTCGTGGAGGCCCCCCTTTTCTTCTTTACCTCCTCAGGGGGAGGGTTCTTCTCCTCCTCCTCCTCCTCTTCCTTGTCATCGTCCTCAGGGACGGAGGAATGGGCTTCTTCGTCTCCGGACATCACGTCCGAAGCGCCCTTGCGACGGGGGCCACTTTTGGCCCCCTTGGCCTTCTTCTTGGCATTCTTCTCCGGCGCCTTATATGGTGCCGGCACCAGCATCTTCGCTAGACGCGGGATGACCGGTTCTTCAGGCAGCGGAGCCGGACACTGGATCCGCTTTGCCCTCTCCATCCAATCCTGAAAAAGCAATGATAAAAGCTAAGACATCATCCTCGAAACAAATAAGTAGGGGATACGTTAAAAATAACATACCTCGCTGGCGACGTGTTTAATGTCGTGCCCACGGTCTGAATCTGTGGCTGGCGGTTTCTCGTTGCCCTTAAAGAGCAACTTCCAGGCACCTTCATGAGTGGTTTCGAAGAGCCTCACCAGGGTTTGGTGCTTCCTCGGATTAAGCTCCCATAGAGGGCGACTTCTGCGCTGGCACGGGAGGATCTGGTGAACCAGCATCACCTAAATTACATCGACAAGCTTGACGTTCTTGGCTATCATGCTTTGAACGCGCGTCTACAGCGTAATCAGCTCATCGGGCGAACACCAGTTCGGACTTTTCTCGACCCAGGAGCTGAGTCGCATGGGAGCGCCAGAGCGGAATTCGGCGGCTGCGGCCCAGGTGGCGCCGCGGGGTTCCATGATGTAGAACCACTGTTTCTGCCACTCCTTTACTGTACCCACAAAAGTGCCTTTTGGCAAGGAGACGTTGGACAGCTTACTCACCATGGCTCCTCCGCACTCCGCGTGCTGGCCATCCACCATCTTCGGCTTCACGTTAAAGACTTTGAGCCACAGCCCAAAGTGGGGTTGGATGCGGAGGAAGGCCTCACACATGACGATAAACGCCGAGATGTTGAGGAAGGAGTTCGGGGTCAGATCGTGGAAATCTATCCCGTAATAATACATCAGCCCGCGGACGAAAGGGTAGAGTGGGAACCCTAGTCCGCGGAAAAAATGAGGGATGAATACCACCCTCTCGTTGGCCTTCGGCATGGGGACGACTTGTTCCTCGGCCGGCAGACGGTGGGCGATTTCCTTCGCCAAGTATCCGGCCGCCCGAATCTCAGTAATGTCCTCCTCCTTGATGGAGGAGACCATCCACTTGCCCTAACCTCCGGATCCGGACATGGTTGAGTGCTAGCTCGAGTGGAAAGGAGATGAGAACTTGGGCGCTGGAGCTCGAGATTGGAAGGGCGGAGATAGAGAGAAGGCGTGGTAGAGGAAGAGGGGGTCCTTATCCCGTTATAAAGGCAGTAAATATTGAACGCATCCCCACTCGCCTTAGAATTCGCCTATTCCCAAGGGCTGTATAAACGGAATGGTTAGGTTACCCATGCCCGCATTGATGAAAATCCCACGATAAGGGGATGATACGTCCATTTTGTATTATGGGCTGTTATTACACATTATGTCACAATATTTATGCCTATTCTCTCTTGTTTTACAAGGTTCATAAGGAGGGAGAATGCCGACAGCTGGAATTCTGGGCTGGAAAAGGAGAAAATATTAGAGACCTATTCTGCACAACTGCAAAAGTCCTCAAACTCCATGAAAGTTATTTTTGGAAATAATAAAAAATACTGAGCGGAATAAATACATTAGGGGGGCCTCCACCTGTCCACGAGGGTGGGGGGCGTGCCCTACCCCCCTGGGTGCACCCCCTGCCTCGTGGGCCCCCTGTTGGCCCTCTCGTGCCCATCTTCTGCTATATGGATTCTTTCATCCGAACAAAAATCATAAGCAAGCTTTCGGGACGAGACTCCACCGCCACGAGGCGGAACCAATCTAGGGCTCCGACAGAGCTGTTCTGTCTGGGACACTTCCCTCCGGGAGGGGGAAATCATCGCCATCGTCATCACCAACACTCCTCTCATCCGGAGAGGGCAATCTCCATCAACATCTTCACCAGCACCATCTCCTCTCAAACCCTAGTTCCTCTCTTGTATCCAATTCTTGTCTCTAAGTCTGGGATTGGTACCTGTAGGTTGCTAGTAGTGTTGATTACTCCTTGTAGTTGATGCTAGTTGGTTTATTTGGTGGAAGATCATATGTTAAGATCCTATATGCATATTAATACTCCTCTGATTATGAACATGAATATGTTGTCTATCCTCTAGTGGTGTTATGTGAACGTTGACTACATAACACTTCGCCATTATTTGGGCCTAGAGGAAGGCATTGGGAAGTAATAAGTAGATGATGGGTTGCTAGAGTGACACAAGCTTAAACACCTGTTTATGCGTTGCTTCGTAAGGGGCTGATTTGGATCCATATGTTTCATGCTATGGTTAGGTTTACCTTAATACTTTTGTTGTAGTTGCGGATGCTTGCAATAGAGGTTAATCATAAGTGGGATGCTTGTCCAAGTAAGGACAGCACCCAAGCACCGGTCCACCCACATATCAAATTATCAAAGTACCGAACGTGAATCATATGAACGTGATGAAAACTAGCTTGACGATAATTCCCATGTGTCCTCGGGAGCGCTTTTATCTATATAAGAGTTTGTCCAGGCTTGTCCTTTGCTACAAAAAGGATTGGGCCACCTTGCTGCACTTTATTTACTTTTGTTACTTGTTGCTCGTTACAAATTATCTTATCACAAAACTATCTGTTACCTATTATTTCAGTGCCTGCAGAGAATACCTTGGTGAAAACCGCTTATCATTTGCTTCTGCTCCTCGTTGGGTTCGACACTCTTACTTGCCGAAAGGACTACGATAGATCCCCAATACTTGTGGGTCATCAATACTTGTGGCGCCGTTGCCGGGGAGTGAAGCGCCTTTGGTAGGTGGAATTTGGTAAGGAAAAATTTATATAGTGTGCTGAAATTTACTGTCACTTGTTACTATGGAAAGTAATCCTCTGAGGGGCTTGTTCGGGGTATCTTCACCCCGACCAGTAGAGCAAAGAGTTGCTCCTCAACCTACTGAACCTACTGAAAATGAAAATGACCACTTTGAAATTCCTTCGGGTATGTTCGAAAAACTGCTAGCTAATCCTTTTGCAGGAGATGGAACAAAGCATCCTGATGAGCACCTAATCTATGTGGATGAAGTTTGTGGATTATTTAAGCTTGCAGGTATACCCGGTGATGTTATTAAGAACAAGGTCTTCCCTTTATCTTTGAAGGAAGATGCATTGACATGGTATAGGCTATGTGATGATACGGGATCATGGAACTACAAACGATTGAAATTGGAATTTCATCAGAAATTTTATCCTATGCATCTTGTTCATCGTGATCGCAATTATATATATAATTTCTGGCCTCGCGAAGGAGAAAGCATCGCTCAAGCTTGGGGGAGGCTTAAATCAATGTTATATTCATGCCCCAATCATGAGCTCCCAAGAGAAATAATTACTCAAAGTTTTTATGCTCGGCTTTCTGATAACAATCGCACCATGCTCGATACTTCTTGTGATGGCTCTTTTATGATGAAGACTATTGAATTCAAATGGGATTTATTGGATAGAATTAAACGGAACTCTGAAGATTGGGATCTCGACGAAGGTAAGGAGTCAGGTATGACACCTAAGTTTGATTGTGTTAAATCTTTTATGGATACCGATGTTTTTTGTAAGTTTAGCACTAAATATGGACTTGACTCTGAGATAGTAGCTTCTTTCTGTGAATCTTTTGCTGCTTATGTTGATCTCCCTAAGGAGAAGTGGTTTAAATACCATCCTCCGATAGAAGTAAAAGTAGCTGCACCTATTAAGGTTGAAGAAAAGACCATCACTTATAATGATCCTATTGTTCCTACTTCTTATGTTGAGAAACCACCTTTCCCTGTTAGAATAAAGGAACATGCTAAAGCTTCAACTGTGGTTCGTAAAAGCAATATTAGAACTTATACACCTCCTGAGCAAATTAAAGTTGAACCTAATATTGCTATTGTAAAAGATCTCTTGTCTGATAATATTGATGGGCATGTTATTTATTTCTGTGATGAAACTGCTAGAATTGCGAAACCTTGTGCTAAAGATAAACATAGACCTGTGGTAGGAATGCCTGTTATTTCTGTTAAAATAGGAGATCATTGTTATGATGGCTTATGTGATATGGGTGCTAGTGCTAGTGCAATACCTATTGACTTATAAAAAGAAATTAAGCACGATATTGCACCTACTGAGTTAGAAGATATTGATGTCACAATTAAACTTGCCAATAGGGATACTATTTCACCCATGGGAATTGTTAGAGATGTTGAAGTCTTGTGTGGGAAAACTAAATATCCTGCTGATTTTCTCGCTCTTGGTTCCCCACAAGGTAGCTTTTGTCCCATTATATTTGGTAGACCCTTCTTAAACACTGTTAATGCTAGGATAGACTGCGAAAAGGATATCGTTACTATTGGTTTGGGTGATATGTCTCATGAGTTTAATTTCTCTAAATTTAGTAGACAACACCGTGAAGAGGAATTGCCTAGTAAGGATGAAATTATTGGTCTTGTTTCTATTGCCGAACCTCCTAGTGATCCTTTAGAACAATATTTGCTAGACCATGAAAATGATATGTTTATGAATGAAAGAAGGGAAATAGATGAAGTATTCTTTAAACAGGAACCTATCCTGAAACACAATTTTCCCGTTGAAATCCTACGGGATTGTGACACCCAAAAATTTTGTTTGGCTTTTTCAAACTTTTATTTGATTTAAGGGATGTTATTTAAAATTTTCTGAATAACTCTCCCTCTCAAAATATTTTCTTTTATTGCAAGTGTTTTGTTTTGGATTCACCCAAGACTTGATTTTGCTCTTGGAGGTTTTTCCTTCTTATGTGGACTCAAAACCAAATGCTATTCACTTGGGAGATTTCTTTAAAAAAAAAATCTTTTAAATAGCCCTATGGCATTTGGAGTGATCTTCTCCCCTTTTCAAAATCTCCTCTTGCCATGACATGAGTGGAAATCCCCTCCCAAAAGCCATTCCCCATCTTTGGGTCAAGTTATACCTCAAATCCAGCAAGTTGAACCTCTCCATGCATTTGTTTCCATTTAATTCTTATCAAAAATAATTTCTGCCTTCTATTTTGATCCTTGGAGGTTTTCAAAGGAACTACCATTTCTACTTTGAGTTTTCCTCCAAACCTTTTTCCCTGGCTAGTCCTTAGAGCCCTCAACCAAGATCCATGATGATCCACTGGTCTCCAGTTCAAATATTTCAAATTGTGCTTGCTGCAAGTTTGAACCATATTTTCCAAATTTGATGAAATTCATTTGAATTCTTCTCCTAAAAATCTGAGAAATTTCAGGCAGCCTCTGGGTGCATTGAGAGGTCACCTCACCATGTCCCAGCCCCAGAATTTTTTTTCTTCATGCCAAATCATTTCGTCGAGCACTTGAAGGGCACTGTTGCTGTCATGTTCAGAAAATTCAGTTAACAGTTTCAGGAACTGCTGTCGTTTTCTTCAGAGTCCGTTCTCGATCTCGCCAGTACCGCGGTGGCGCCTTGCTCCCTGTTCTCTCTTTCTTATCCCTGCGCCGCACGATCTCCTGGAGGCTTGCGGGCATCAGCGACGAGCAGGAGGAGGTGCGCCACCCGTGAGCGACGGTAGCAGCGGCCTTGCGGCTGCCAGAGAGAGGCGCAGCATGGACGGCGCCGTCCAGCGCCGCCCAAGCCACCGGAGGCCGCCGCGTGGCCACTCACTCGCCCGTGCATGCTGCCATCCGTCGTCGTGAACTGCTAGGCGCGGAGCGCGCTCTCTGCCGCCGTCGTGCCCGTACGGCCGCCCCGTCGAGGATCGGCGCATTACGCCTAGCCCGACAGAGGTTTAGAAGGGGAACGGCACCAGTGAACCTCCCTGATGTTGCCTGGCCACTTAAACTCCCTGCCCAACCCCTGCCTCGCCGTAATCGCTCGCCGGAGATATCCCGTTCACGGCCACCCCCTCGGATCGCCTATAAAAGGAGGCCCCGAGCTCGAACTCGAACCCACACCACCTCTGCACTCCACCAATACCACGCCAAGCCACTAGAAGAGCCCCGAGGGAGCCATCTTCTCCAACTCCGGCCACCTCGACCCGCCACGGGACCCTACTCGATTCGCTCCCGTGCGTGCACCCCTACCCCTCAGCTCTTGCCAGTAGCTTTCTAGTGCATCCACTTTGCTGACCCGCGCTTCAATTTGGAGTTTGCAGCACCCACCGGAGTACTCCACCATCGCCCGAACCACCGTCCGCCGGAGAAAGTGTCGCCGTCGACGTGGTGCTCTCCGTCGGCCAAGTCCACCACCCACCGACGCGGAAGAACACACTGAACCTCTTGGTACCCTCCGATCTCTCTATCTCGCCGCGGTTCAACGCCGGCGACCACCGCAGCCTTCGGGCGCCGGCGAGCTCCGTTGGAGTTTTTAAACCTGACGTGTGGACCCCCCCCGTCAGCCTCTCTTCTATTTCCCTCGAACCGTTTTCTGATGGCGCCTTCGGGCAGAATGCGTTTTCTCTTTGGGCTGGCGCATTTCTTTCCGAACCGTTTTCTGTTTTCTCAGTTAAGTCCGTGGATCTTTTCTGTTTCATCACAGATTAGTCGCTGGACTAAAACCCTTATATCTTTTTAATAAAAGATGATTTTTGATTGATTCTTTTTCTGTCAGTCTTATATTTTTGTCTTGTTTTTTATAGTATTTATTTGGAAAAAACTTGGAACAAATTTTATGCACGCGATGATTTTCACGTTAGTGTACGTTTTCGCTATACCGTAGGTTCCGGAGGAGGCGACGGAGCCTCGAACTTCGCCGAGCTATACTCCGACTTCTCCGAACCAGGAAAGCATGTTTGAACCTTCGATATGATAGGTGTTTTGCATGTTTGCTTGAATGTTTTGTGCATGGCATATGAGCATCGGTGAGTATCTCGTTGCATGTAAGGCAACTATCCCTGTGTTCCGAAGTTACTGTGATCTCTGATGAGAGATGGCCTAGTCATGTGGTGACATGGAAGGCAGTAAGGTGGTATTGTTGTAGCATGCCAGCCTTACGACATCCGATAAACTCCGACGTTAACGTGGACTGACTCACGTTATCGTTCTTCCCCTTCCGTGCTGCCACATGTCTTCTGCCAAGAATACGGTTTAGTAAGTTGTTAACCTCTTTCCTTGTACGCACCAAATAGATGGGCCGGGATGAGGGTTCCATGGCCCTGGATTAAAGCCAGTCATCCGGTGAGGGGGCATGGGTGTTTCCGGTTGGGACCGAGAGGGGGGCACCCCTTAGAGCGCGCGTATATAAATTTGATCCCATGCTACGCGAGGTTGTAGCCTCCCCGTCTCAAGGTTTTTCTTGAACGTTGCCGAGGGTGATTCCTGGCATCGGAATCTTGAATGGGTGTGTACTGGTTAGATGTGTTTCTCCTAAAACACCGTAAACGGAACTAGTCCCCGTGACTACTGAAATCCGTTGGCTGTGGCTAAAGTACAAACTCTGCAGAGTCAAATCCTTCCGAGTCATCGTGTCCATGGTCAAGGACCATGACCAGTATGTCCATATCTATGTCAATCCTCGTGGTAAATCCCTGGCGAACAAGCTTGAGTGGTAAACTTGGTTGAACGTTATACCTGTGGATGGACTAACCCTGTTGTTTATCTCATACCTGATTATTCCCTTGAAATGATTTAAATTCTTGAGCTACTGAGATATTAAGTTATGAAATATAAGCCCTTTATGTGATGTCGCTCAGACGTCCGACTGTGGCACTCTTGTTATTTACTTTTGATATAAGCCCTTTATGTGATGTCGCTCAGACGTCCGACTGTGGCACTCTTGTTATTTACTTTTGATACAAGCCCTTTATGTGATGTCGCTCAGACGTCCGACTGTGGCATTCTTGCTATTTACTTTTGATATAAGCCCTTTTCGAGATGTCGCTTAGACGTCCGACTGTGGCACGCACTGTCGTTTATATTTCAATATGAGCCCTTTATGTGGTGTCGCTCTGACGC
>NC_057799.1:63954000-63963937 GCF_018294505.1 Triticum aestivum
AAGCCCTTTATGTGATGTCGCTCAGACGTCCGACTGTGGCACTCTTGTTATTTACTTTTGATATAAGCCCTTTATGTGATGTCGCTCAGACGTCCGACTGTGGCACTCTTTTTATCTACTTTTGATATAAGCCCTTTATGTGATGTCGCTCAGACGTCCGACTATGGCACGCACTGTCATTTATATTCTATTATAAGCCCTTTATGTGGTGTCGCCTTGACGCCCGACTGCGGCATTGTTATTCTTTTTGTATCCATTCGAGGAGTCATTCAGACACTCGATTGGCCCTCAGTATTACTTTGGGATTTCGGGAGGACTACCGCCCGACTTCCCTTTTAATTCCCATGCATTATTATCTCATTGTCTGAGTGCGCTTGTTAATCTGTTCATATGCATCATGTTTACATTTGTTATATCTTATGTCCGAACTGTCTTGCGAGTACTTTCATAGTACTCACCTGGCTTGTTGATTTGCCCAGATGTTGACGAAGGCGATCTCATGGATGAAGAGTTTGATAGTGAGCCCGACGCCTAGAGGAATCCCAGTCAGTCCCGTGCGATCCTGGATATTGGTCACTAGTATTGTATACGCTTCCGCCACCCACAATAAGTCTCCTCGAGCCTCACTCCGACGCTCGAAGGGTTGTCAGATTCAGGAGTCATGTCACCCACTTCGCTGTGATATTTCCCACCACCGCTTTTATCGTGAGTTAGTAGTTATGTCACCCTATCCGCCTTTATGTGTCATTGGCGTGTTTGTAATAAGTTGTTGAGCAGTCTCCGCTCAACCTTGTATTATATTCAGTACTCCTGGTTTTTCTTCTGTGATCAAGATATTGTCTACCCGTGAGAAGGAATTCTTCTCTACTGGTCCGTAAAAGGGATCGGTTTCTCAATAAATATTTTTATTGGAAAACCGGTCGTGACAAGCTTGGTATCAGAGCCAGTCTGACTGTAGGAAGCCACTAGGTGCGATCGCTAATCGGTTATTACTGCAGTTAGTGCTTTTTCAGCATTTTGCAAATGTAGCTATTTTCTGTTGGTCATCATAAATTTATGACATGACTACTCAGAATTTTTGCCTACTTTTGTAGATGGCTGGCAGCAACTGCGAGACTCGGGTGTTCACTAATGTGCCCGAGGGGTTTGTCAAACTCCTCGTCTCCATCACCAAGCTCGCGATCGGGCCAGCGACTCGTCCGGAGTTCACGCTTTAGCAGCACAAGCTCAGCGACGACGTGTCTATGCACCAGGCCGTGGTGCAATTCAAGGGAGGACGTTCTGCGTCTCGCCACCTCCGTTTTGTGGGAAGGGCCATGCCTACGGAGAGGCATGCCATGCAGATGGCTGCCCGTGAGGCGATAGCTCGCCTTCGGGACATTCTTCCTTCAATGAAGACTCGTCGCTACCGCTACCTCCCATGCCATGTGCCATATACTTGTCACTATGCATTTGCCTGCCATAGGGGAGAGCGGGATGAAGCTATCGAGATGCTTGTTGAGTATCTCAAAGCTCTGGAGGAAGATTTTGACAACCTCGTGGACGATCTTGTGGCTGCCCGCATGGACTTAGTTCGGGGCGGTTCTGCCAGCAGGAAGGAGCTTCTCCACATGGCACCGCCACTGACGTTCGTCTCGTCCACAGCGTCCTATTCACCGGCCATTTTGGCCACCGCTCGCCGTCTGCCTACAACTGAGGAGTTCGACCGAGTCATCGCTCCTACCATTGTGTCCCTAAAAAGGGAGGTATTACCGTCGTTCCTAATGATAAAGATGAGTTGATCCCGCAAAGAATTATTACAGGTTATAGGATGGTAATTGATTTCCGCAAATTAAATAAGGCTACTAAAAAAGATCATTACCCCTTACCTTTTATCGATCAAATGCTAAAAACATTATCCAAACATACACATTTTTGCTTTCTAGATGGCTATTCTGGTTTCTCTCAAATACCTGTGTCAGCCAATGATCAATCAAAGACTACTTTTACTTGCCCTTTTGGTACTTTTGCTTATAGACGTATGCCTTTTGGTTTATATAATGCACCTGCTACCTTTCAAAGATGCATGATGGCTATATTCTCTGACTTTTGTGAGAAGATTTGTTTGGTTTTCATGGACGACTTCTCCGTCTATGGATCCTCTTTTGATGATTGCTTGAGCAACCTTGATCGAGTTTTGCAGAGATGTGAAGAAACTAACCTTGTCTTGAATTGGGAAAAGTGCCACTTTATGGTTAATGAAGGTAATGTCTTGGGGCATAAAGTTTCTGAAAGAGGTATTGAAGTTGATAAAGCCAAGGTTGATGCTATTGAAAAGATGCCATGTCCCAAGGACATCAAAGGTATAAGAAGTTTCCTTGGTCACGCCGGTTTTTATAGGAGCTTCATTAAGGACTTCTCAAAAATTTCTCGGCCTCTGACTAATTTATTACAAAAAGATATACCATTTGTTTTTGATGATGATTGTGTAGAAGCATTTGTTGAAATACTTAAGAAAGCATTGATTTCTGCACCTATTGTTCAGCCACCTGATTGGAATTTACCCTTTGAAATTATGTGTGATGCCAGTGATTATGTTGTAGGTGCTATTCTAGGGCAAAGAGTTGATAATAAATTAAATGTTATTCAATATGCTAGTAAAACTCTAGACAATGCTCAGAGAAATTATGCTACTACTGAAAAATAATTCCTAGCAGTTGTATTTGCTTGTGATAAGTTCAAGCCTTATATTGTTGATTCTAAAGTAACTATTCACACGGATCATGCTGCTACTAAATATCTTATGGAAAAGAAAGATGCTAAACCTAGACTTATTAGATGGGTCCTCCTGCTACAAGAATTTGATTTACATATTGTTGATAGAAAGGGAGCTGAGAACCCCGTTGCAGACAACTTGTCTAGGTTAGAAAATGTTCTTGATGACCCACTACCTATTGATGATAGCTTTCCTGATGAGCAATTAAATGTCATAAATGCTTCTCGTACTGCTCCATGGTATGCTGATTATGCTAATTATATTGTTGCTAAATTTATACCACCTAGTTTCACATACTAGCAAAAGAAAAAGTTTTTCCATGATTTGAGACATAACTTTTGGGATGACCCACATCTTTACAAAGAAGGAGTAGATGGTGTTATTAGACGTTGTGTACCTGAGCATGAACAGGAACAGATCCTACGCAAGTGTCACTCTGACGCTTACGGAGGACACCACGCTGGAGATAGAACTGCACATAAGGTATTGCAATCCGGGTTTTATTGGCCTACTCTCTTCAAGGATGCCCGTAAGTTTGTCTTGTCTTGTGATGAATGTCAAAGAATTGGTAATATTAGTAGACGTCAAGAAATGCCTATGAATTATGCACTTGTTATTTAACCATTTGATGCTTGGGGCTTTGATTATATGGGACATTTTCCTGCCTCTAATGGTTACACACATATTTTAGTTGTTGTTGATTACGTTACTAAGTGGGTAGAAGCTATTCCAACTAGTAGTGCGGATCATAACACTTCTATTAAAATGCTTAAAGAAGTTATTTTTCCGAGGTTTGGAGTCCCTAGATATTTAATGACTGATGGTGGTTCACATTTTATTCATGGTGCTTTTCGTAAAATGCTTGCTAAGTATGATGTTAATCATAGAATTGCATCTCCTTATCACCCACAGTCTAGTGGTCAAGTAGAATTGAGCAATAGAGAGCTCAAATTAATTTTGCAAAATACTGTTAATAGATCTAGAAAGAATTGGTCCAAGAAACTTGATGATGCATTATGGGCCTATAGAACTGCATATAAAAATCCTGTGGGTATGTCTCCGTATAAATTGGTTTGTGGAAAAGCATTTCACTTACCTCTCGAACTAGAACATAAGGCTTATTGGGCTACTAAAGAGCTCAATTATGATTTCAAAGTTGCCGGTGAGAAGAGGTTATTTGATATTAGCTCACTTGGTGAATGGAGAACCCAAGCCTACAAAAATGCGAAATTGTTTAAAGAAAAAGTTAAAAGATGGCAAGACAAAAGAATACAAACGCGTGAGTTTAATGTAGGTGATTATGTATTGCTATACAACTCTCGTTTAAGATTTTTTTCACGAAAACTTCTCTCTAGATGGGAAGGCCCTTATGTTATCGAGGGGTCTATCGTTCCGGTGCCATAAAAATCAACAACTTCGAAGGCACAAATCCGAAAGTGGTGAACGGTCAAAGAATCAAACATTATATCTCAGGTAATCCTATAAATGTTGAAACCAATGTTATTGAAACCGTAACCCCGGAGGAATACATAAGGGACACTTTCCGGAATGTTTAAGACTCCGAAAAGGAATAGGTATGTGGTACGGTAAGTAAGCCGACTCCAAAACAATTGTAACGACAATATTTCTCCGTTTTGGAATATTTAGAAAAATAGAAAAATAAGAGGCAGTCCGGGAAGGACACGAGGCCTCCACGAGGGTGGAGGGCGCGCCCTACCCTACTGGGCGCGCCCCCCTACCTCGTGGGCACCTCGTGTGCTTTCCGGACTCCATTTTCTTGCACGATACGTATTTTGGTCGGTAAAAATTCATTATATAATCTCCCGAAGGTTTTGACTACTGTATCATGCAATTGTCCTCTGTTCTTGTTTCGAGCTGTTCTCTGTCAGGGTTGTCAAGGCCAGGCATCATGATGTCCCCCTCCTCCAACAAAGGTGACAACGATGCTTGGCTAATGAAGATAGAGCTGAAGAGGGAAGAACCCGTGGAGATCAACAAGGAGGAAGGGATCAAGAAGGCCACAGAGGACCAAGTTCCGGCTGCAGGAGACACTCTTCAATTTGATCACAATCTTCTTACCCCAACTGAGATCGAAGCTTTTAAGATGATTGGGTTAGCTCATCTACAAAACAAGTATCTCACCCGTGAAAATATTTTGTTGAAGGAGCATATCGTCGCACTCAAGGGCATTATCCGCAAGTTGGAGGATCTCTTACGCTCGATGTGCGATTACCCATCATCAACAACTCCACCTTCTTCACCATCAAAGGAGACATAATCACATGGGTATGGGCAGTCCCCTTGGCAACTGCCAAGCTTGGGGGAGATGCCCCGGTATCATATCACCATCACATCTCTATCTTTACCGTTTTTCTTAGTTCGATCCTATTAGTAGTATCTTGATCTAGTAGAATAAAGTTTTTGTATGATCTAGTTTTGAGTTTTGCTTTATGATCTCTCTTTGTAATCGAGTCCGTGAGCTATATATAATAAAGATTAGTGTTGAGTCAAGGGCTTGATTATCTTGCTATGATCTTGAGTGAATAAAAGAAAAGAGAAAGGAAAATAAAAAGAAATAAAGAGATCATATTGATCTTATTGAGAGTAATGACTTCACATAGAAGAGTATGATGATTAAAAGTTGTTGAGAGTTGACAAACATAGCTTTGGTCATCGTTGCAATTAATAGGAAGTAATAAAGAAAGAGGGGTTTCACATATAAATATACTATATTGGACATCTTTTATGATTGGGAGCACTCATTAAAATATGGCATGCTAAAGAGTTGATGTTGGACAAGGAAGACAACGTAATGGGTTATGTTTTCTTATATCTGAGATAAAGTATATTGTCATGGATCATCCAACATGTTGAGCTTGCCTTTCCCCCTCATGCTAGCGAAATTCTTTGCACCAAGTAGAGATACTACTTGTGCTTCCAAAAACCCTTAAACCAGTTTTGCCATGAGAGTCTACCATACCTACCTATGGATTGAGTAAGATCCTTCAAGTAAGTTGTCATCGGTGCACGCAATAAAAATTGCTCTCTAAATATGTATGATTGATTGGTGTGGAGGAAATAAGCTTTATACGATCTTGTGATGTGGAAGAAATAAAAGCGACGGACTGCATAATAAAGGTTCATATCACAAGTGGCAATATAAAGTGACGTTCTTTCGCATTAAGATTTTGTGCATCCAACCCTGAAAGCGCATGGCAACCTCTGCTTCCCTCTGCGAAGGGCCTGTCTTTTATTATTATCTTCTACCTTATGCAAGAGTCATGGTGATCTTCACCTTTCCTTTTTACATTTTATCCTTTGGCAAGCACAGGATGTTGGAAGGATCCTGATATATATATATATATATATATATATATATATATATATATATATATATATATATATAATTGGATGTAAGTTAGCATGAGTTATTATTGTTGACATTACCCTTGAGGTAAAAGGTTGGGAGGCGAAACTATAAGCCCCTATCTTTCTCTGTGTCCGATTAAAACTCCGTGACCACAAGTATTGCGTGAGTGTTAGCAATTATGAAAGACTAAATGGTAGTTGAGTATGTGGACTTGCTAGAAAGCTCTGACATAGACTCTTTCTGATGTTATGATAAATTGCAATTGCCTGAATGACTAAGATTATAGTTTGTTAGTTCTCAATAAAGTTTCTGATTCATACTTTGCATTGTGAATAGATTATTACTTGATCATAAGAAATCATATGAAAATATCCATATATGTTGCTGTTATGAGAATAATCATGATGCCCTCATGTCCGTATTTTATTTTATCGTCACCTCTACCTCTAAACATGTGGACATATTTATCGTTATCGGCTTTCACTTGAGGACAAGCGAGGTCTAAGCTTGGGGGAGTTGATACGTCCATTTTGCATCATGCTTTTATATCAATATATATTGCATTATGGGCTGTTATTACACATTATGTCACAATACTTATGCCTATTCTCTCTTATTTTACAAGGTTCACATAAGGAGGGAGAATGCCGGCACCTGGAATTCTAGGCTGGAAAAGGAGGAAATATTAGAGACCTATTCTGCACAACTCCAAAAGTCCTGAAACTCCACGAAAGTTATTTTTGGAAATAATAAAAAAATACCGAGCGGAAGAAATACGTTAGGGGGGCCTCCACCTGTCCACGAGGGTGGGGGGCGCGCCCTACCCCCCTGGGCGCGCCCCCTGCCTCGTGGGCCCCCTGTTGGCCCTCTGGTGCCCATCTTCTGCTATATGAAGTCTTTCGTCCGAAGAAAAATCATAAGCAAGCTTTCGGGACGAGACTCCGCCGCCACGAGGCGGAACCTTGGCAGAACCAATCTAGGGCTCCGGCAGAGCTGTTCTGCCGGGGACACTTCCCTCCGGGAGGGGGAAATCATCGCCATCGTCATCACCAACGCTCCTCTCATCGAGAGAGGGCAATCTCCATCAATATCTTCACCAGCACCATCTCCTCTCAAACCCTAGTTCCTCTCTTGTATCCAATTCTTGTCTCTAAGTTTGGGATTGGTACCTGTAGGTTGCTAGTAGTGTTGATTACTCCTTGTAGTTGATGCTAGTTGGTTTATTTGGTGGAAGATCATATGTTCAGATCCTATATGCATATTAATACTCCTCTGATTATGAACATGAATATGCTTTGTGAGTAGTTACGTTTGTTCCTGAGGACATGGGAGAAGTCTTGCTATTAGTAGTCATGTGAATTTGGTATTCGTTCGATATTTTGATGAGATGTATGTTGTCTACCCTCTAGTGGTGTTACGAGAACGTCGACTACATAACACTTCACCATTATTTGGGCCTAGAGGAAGGCATTGGGAAGTAATAAGTAGATGATGGGTTGCTAGAGTGACAGAAGCTTAAACCCTAGTTTATGCGTTGGTTCGTAGGGGGCTGATTTGGATCCATATGTTGCAATAGAGGTTAATCATAAGTGGGATGCTTGTCCAAGTAAGGACAGCACCCAAGCACCGGTCCACCCACATATCAAATTATCAAAGTACCGAACGCGAATCATATGAACATGATGAAAACTAGCTTCACGATAATTCCCATGTGTCCTCGGGAGCGCTTTTCTCTATATAAGAGTTTGTCCAGGCTTGTCCTTTGCTACAAAAAGGATTGGGCCACCTTGCTGCACTTTATTTACTTTTGTTACTTGTTGCTCGTATATCTTATCACAAAACTATCTGTTACCTATTATTTCAGTGCCTGCAGAGAATACCTTGCTGAAAACCGCTTATCATTTCCTTCTGCTCCTCGTTGGGTCGACACTCTTACTTATCGAAAGGACTATGATAGATCCCCTATACTTGTGGGTCATCAGGGGACACGATCTCTGCTTTGACAGGACGTGCCAATGGCAACCGCGTCTCGGGACGTGGAGCGGCGGAAACAAAAATGGTTCGGAATTATGACCGGTCGGACATGACGTCATGCTACAAAAATTTGTCAGTGAATTGGATTCGTGTAAAATTAGATTCTCTCTGTGTTTGTGTAAGGTGTGTGTGTGACAGGTCCGGATACTATCATCGCGTCTGATGACTATCTTGGAGTTCGGAAAAAAGGGAACCCGCCTTGCAATGCGGAAGACAATCTGCGCGCCGGACTCCTCGTCATGGAAGCCAGGTTCAGGGGCTACTGAGGGAGTCCTGGACTAAGGGGTCCTCGGGCGTCCGGCCTATTATCAATGGGCCGGACTGATGGCCTGTGAAGACATGAAGGCCAAAGAATGTACCCGTGTCCAGATTGGACTCTCCTTTGCAGGGAAGGCAAGCTTGGCGACCAACTATGAAGATTCCTTCTTACGTAACTGACTCTATGTAACCCTAGATCCCCCCGGTATCTATAAAAACCCGAGGGTGTAGTCCGGAAAGGATATACTCATTACCAAAGTCATACAGGCCAGGCTTCTAGGGTTTAGTCATTACGATCTCGTGGTAGATCAACTCTTGTAATACTCATATTCATCAAGATCAATCAAGCAGGAAGTAGGGTATTACCTCCATAGAGAGGGCCCGAACCTGGGTAAACAACGTGTCCCCCGTCTCCTGTAACCATTGACCTTAGACGCACAGTTCGGGACCCCCTACCCGAGATCCGCCGGTTTTGACACCGACATTGGTGCTTTCTCCCAAGAGCTGGAGGAAACCGGCCTGGTCGGGCCGGCTTGCTTCGGGGCATGGATCCGAGGCGAGCCCTTCACCAAAGGGTTCACGCTCCCCCGCGACACCCCCAAGTACAACGGCACCGTGAAGCAGGAGGACTGTCTCACCGACTACACCACTGCCATCGGCATCGCCGGCGGTAACCACCGCCTCGCCGTGCGCTACGCGCCCCTCTTGCTCTACGGGTCGGCCCGCACCTGGTTCAATAGTCTGCCGGCTGGCAGCATCAGCACGTGGGTCGACTTCGAGTAGGCCTTCGTGCGCAACTTCACCAGCACCTACAAGCGACCCGGCCGCCCCAGTCAGCTCGCCATGTGCGTGCAGGGGCCGGTGGAAACAAGCCGCGAGTACCTCGCACGCTGGACCGAGCTCCGGAACAGCTGCGAGGGCGTCCACGAAGTCCAAGCGATCCAGTACTTCGTCAACGGGTGCGCCGAGACGGCGCCCTCCTCAGGCGCAAGCTCTTGCGCTCCGAGCCAGCCACCATGGCCGCGCTCATGGTGACGGCGGACAAGTACGCTCTACAAAAAAAGACACATCCGTGACATTTTGGGTCGAAGCAAAATTGTTTCTGTCATACTTATGACACTTCTATGACGATAATTGTGACAAAACACGGTATCATCATAGATGTGGTGGGGTCCTACTTCTATGAAAAAAAATCATGACAGAAAAAATGGGCTTTTCGTCCTGGGCGGGCCGGAGACGCAGCTGCATGACATTCTTTGGGCCGTCCATGACGGAAAAAACCGTGGTATAAACGAGGGCGAGGAAAATATCGGGGTGTTCCCGGTTAGGGTGGGTGGTCGGTGCCGAGAGATGCGCGTTTCTCTCATACACGCATGCGCGTGGGTGCGAGGCGTTGGGCTCTAACTGAACCCGAGCGATTGCACTGCAGGCTACGCGTTACTGAACCCGAGCGATCGATCGATGGCTGTTAACTGAACCCGATCGAGCGATTCCTTCGCTACAGTTGCTAACTGAAGCCG